>NC_090653.1:14677239-14949739 GCF_040937935.1 Hyperolius riggenbachi | reverse complement strand
GTTCGCGGACATGTGAAACTTCAATGGGCAGGCAAATTTTAAAACCTACAAAAAGTGCCACCAAAAATTACAGAGTTGACACAAAGTCAGGTTTTAAATCCCTAAAGGGCAGAAATCACATTACATTCAGCCCACTGACACCCAGAGCTGTGGGCACACTACTGCTATTTGTGGCCACATTAAATTGAAGGCACAGGGTACCACTCCAGTGCATTATTTGTAGGTATGTAATGTGATTTCTGCCCTTTAGCAATTAAAACACGACTGCATAAACGTAATTTTGGGTGGGACTTTTGGCATGGATCCCCCTCCGGCATGCCACAGTCCAGGTGTTAGACCCCTTGAAACAACTTTTCCATCACTTTTGTGGCCAGCATAAGTATTTCTAGTTTTCAAAGTTTGCCTCCCCATTGAAGTCTATGGAGGTTCACCGGGTTCGCGTGTTTGCACACATTTGTGGAAGTTTGCATTTGCTGGTCGCAAGCCCAAAATTTGATGTTCAGGCCATCTCTAGAAATGTACTGTCACACACAGAGAAATGCAATAGTACTATCAGAAAGCAGTCTAAATTAATGCACTGGAATGCTACTGTGCCTGCAACTAAATGGGCTGTTTAGGGTGCTTACACAGCAAGTAAGGAACCAGAACACAGGCCTAGCTAATGCTTTCCCTTCCTATCTGCAGCAAGTCTGACCCTGCTCTCACTAACAGTCAGCAGCCAGCAGAGAATTAATCCAATATGGCCACCGCAACTGCTTTTTATTACGGGGGTGGGGTGCTAGCTGATTGGCTGCCATGTGTCTGCTGACTGTGAGGTAAGGGGTCAAAGTTTGGCTCCATGGTGATGTATAGGGGGCGGGTTGAACACTCTCTATATGTGTTCCCTGTTCACCTCCAACAGGGAACATTCGCTGGGAACTGTCCGCCAGCGAACTGTTTGGGCCATCTCTACTCCCTACAATATACACACGTTATTGGGAGGTTATCCTGTAAATTCCTATAAATTGTGTTGTGTATATTATTGCTTATTACCTGTATTGTTTTATCTATTGTCTATTATTACCAGTGCTGGGCCGAAATTACGCATGAGTGTAATTACGCATCGTAATTCAATGTAAATTTACGCGTAAGCGTTACGCGTAACTTATGGTCTTCCGCGTAATTATTTGCGCGTAAGCAGTTAAGTGCTATCGTAATTACACTGTCTACCGTAATTGCTAGGTATGCGTAATTTTACAAAGACTTACGCGTAATTTTACGCGTAATTACTAACGTAAAAACTCCCCTTTTCTAAGAGTAGCCAATCAGTCAACATCCTAAGCAACTAATAGTATCTTCTCCCGCCCTTCAGTATAAGCGTATGTTTTGACGCATACGAATGATGTGTACGCAATAACTGTCACATTGACGGCTATTGCGTACACATCGTCCGTATGCGTCAAAAAATACGCATTATTGGGTATTATGGCACTACGCGTAACATCGTAGTGTAAGCGCCTACATTACGGTATCCTTACGCGTAACTGCGTAAGTTAACGCGTAATTACAGTGATGAACCGTAGATAATTTCCTACGCTGTAACCGTAATTGGGTAATGCGTAATAGCGTAAAATTATGCGTAATGATCCGTAAGCGTAGATTTTTCCATTACGACCAGCACTGAATATTACCTGTATTGTGCTGTCGGTCACCCCTGATATCATTGTCTGTAATCCTATGTATTGTACAGCGCTGTGTAATATGTTGGCACTATATAAATCCAATAATTAATCATAATAATAAATAATAATAACTTATTTGTGAAGTAAAAACCAGTCTTTATTTTCTTATTAGTTTTCAAAGGGATAAAAGGAGGAGGAGGGAAATGCTTCTTCACTTCTTGTTTCTGAGTGTAAGTAGGAAGGAAGTGATGTCCTTCATGTCCTGTCTCTGGGTGTAAGGAGGGAGGAAGTGCTGTCCTCCACTTCCTGTCTCTGGATTACTGAGAAAGGAAGTGCTGTCCTTCATGTCCTGTCTCTGGATTACTGAGAAAGGAAGTGCTGTCCTTAATTTCCTGTCTCTGCATGTAAGTAGGAAAGAAGTGCTGTCCTCCACTTATTGTCTCTGGATTATAGAGAAAGGAAGTGCTGTCCTTAATTTCTTGTCTCTGCATGTAAGTAGGAAGGAAATGGTGTCCTTCACTTCCTGTCTCTGCATGTGCTGTCCTTCATTTCCTGTCTCTGTATGTAAGTAGGAAGGAAGTGCTGTCCTTCACTTCCTGTCTCTGGGTGTAAGCATAGCTCCCAACTGTCCCTCTTTTGGAGGGACAGTCCCTATTTTGGAGCCCTGTCCCTCTTTCCTCCTCATTTGGCCCTCTTTCTATGTAAATATATATATTTCTCTCCTGAAAAATGTGTATGATTGGCTCTAAACTTTATTCCCATCTTTAAAATGTATATATTACTTATTTTCAAATGTCAATATGAAGGAAAATAAACTAGAATAGAAAGGACCAGTGTGGTTTATTTCGGTATGCATGACAAGGGATGTGCCAGGGGCGTAATCAGGGGTGTGGCAGAGGTGTGGCTCTCATCTCAACAAGTTGGGAGGTAGGGTGTAAGGAGGGAGGAAGTGCTATCCTTCACTTCCTGTCTCTGGATGTAAGGAGGAAGTCAGTGCTGACCTTCACTTCCTGACCATTACTATTATTCACTCTCGTTGTCTTGACAGAAAGTAAAGACATTTCTGAAAGACAGGGAATAGGGACACCTGTCAGCAAGTAAAGCCCAACAGAGGCTGTACCCACTCACCACAACCCTCCCCCCGCAACACCCCAAACTACCAGATATGTGCTTGAACTGACAGTGCAGGTGGCTGCAACATCCCCTAACAACAAGCCTTCTGCTAGGGTAATGCAATGAAGGCGGGGCTACAGTAATGACATCTTCTCATGTTCCGAAGTATAAAAAAAATATAGTTTTGAGGTTCTTTTGCAACATTTTCATGATGGTAATAAGCATGAAAGCAGCAGAAACCTGGGGAATGCAGACTTGAATAGTACTTGTCATTTAAGCAGACCTGAACTCAGAACTTCCTGTTTGCTCAAAAAGATAAGCAACAGCATAATAACCTTTCAAGAAAAACATTTCTTTGTTACAGCAGATGCAAATCCTGCAAGAGTTCAGTAGTGTGCTACTTCCTGCTTTCATGGAAGCAGATATATTGTTAACATTCTTTGTTTACAAATTAGCTGTTCTGCCGTGGCAGTCACCTGACACAGGGGAGAGATCAAATTATAACTTGTGATTAGTCACAGATGAGAGGTATTTAGCCAGGCTAAACTCTGTAAATACATGCAGGGTGCATTTCTCTATGCTTTCCTTCTGTCCTGTGCAAGAGTTCAGGTCCACTTTAATAGACTGGTTTAGAATTGATAAGCCTTTCCACTCATCTGAATTGCAGTTCATCCTCCCCTCAGTATATCATTAATCTCAGCACAGAGCTGCCAGGTGAAGGGGTCACACTACAAACTCTATAAAGAGACAGTACGCTTTACATAAATAAAGTGGGGACGACGTTCTCTCCATCCTGAGGGGTCCCGTCTGTAAATAATAAGAAGGTAGATGCAAGAAAGAACAAAGATGACCTCATACAGGAGCAGCGTGAAGTCTTTTCAAAGCTGAAATGTGCAAATCCGCGTTGTGTAAGCCGTGCGCGCCCCATGCGCAGAGACGCAGCAGAATAATTGTAAGCAAGGATTGCATATGTCTGGCCGACTGTGCAGAGACAAAGTAACGCTTTGCATGCTAATTGCGGAGGATAATGCCATGTCCAGATATTAGCACACGCTGAGCCACAGATTAAAGCCTTGGGAGGCCGCCGAAAATGATGTTTAAAGGCACAACAAAACATTATCGCTTTTTCGGGGTTTACCAGGAGGGGGGAGGATTGCGCTATAAGGCTGCAAAAGAAAGTTTACTGTGTGACTCTCATCTACTTTAACTGGTCCAACAAAATAAAAGGCTACAAGGCTGGATTTATACTTTATGTGCCCTTAGGCCAAGTAGGTTGTGGTTCCTCTTCAATGTGCAGCAGCGATCCTCCATTCCATGTGCAGCTGCTTCTTACCTGTGTATCATCCATGTACTGTAGTCCCCTCCCATTCCATGTGCAGCCCCCTCTTCCATGTGTATCATCCATGTACAGCAGCCCCTCCCATTCCATGTGCAGCCCCCTCCCATTCCATGTGCAGCCCCCTCCTCCATGTGTATCATACATGTACAGCAGCCCCTCCCATTCCATGTGCAGCCCCCTCTTCCATGTGTAACCTCCATGTACAGCAGCCCCCTCCCATTCCATGTGCAGCCCCCTCCCATTCCATGTGCAGCCCCCTCCTATTCCATGTGCAGCCCCCTCTTCCATGTGTATCATCCATGTACAGCAGCCCCTCCCATTCCATGTGCAGCCCCCTCTTACATGTGTATCATCCATGTACTGTAGCTCTTCTCTTTTATGAACAGACACCCTGAGCATCAGTTTTTTTTTCATGTGTTGCTTCCTAATTTCATCCTCCTCTTTTATATGTAGCAACCCCTTTTACATGTCCAGGTGCCCCTTTAGGCTGCATATGCCCAAGGTCTGGGCTTGGTTGGTTAGTTAATGAGTGGGGAAGGGTGTTTCTTTGGAGGCAGGAAATTTGGGCGCATGAGGCAGGTGGACAAAAAGGGCGCCGCCATCCACTCCCATAATAAATATTGTTTAATGGGCGCCCAACAGGAAAAAAGGGCGCCGGAGAAAAATAACGTTTTACAAGCGGCGCCCGGAGACTTTTAATGTTTTATAACTGCTTCTCATAAATACACATTATTTAATGATTTATAATTTTTTAAACATTATTTTTAAACGAAAAACAGTACCATATTTTTTTAAAACATTATTTTTAAACGAAAAACAGCACAATTTTTTTTAAACGTTATTAATGCTTATCACAGGGGGGTCTTAGGTTTAGGCACCACCAGGGGGGTCTTAGGTTTAGGCACCACCAGGGGGGTCTTAGTTTTAGGCACCACAAGGGGGGTCTAGGGGTTAGGCACCACCAGGGGGGTTTTAGGGTTATGCACCACCAGGGGGGTTTTAGGGTTAGGCACCTCCAGGGGGGTTTTAGGGTTAGGCACCTCCAGGGGGATGGTTAGGTTTAGGCACAACCAGGGGGGGTCTAGGGGTTAGGGGTAGGTACAGGGAGGGTTCTGTCCTGTGTGAGAGTAGGGTTAGGTATAGTTTTAGTAAAATTCTTAATAATCTATATATATAAAATCGGATGTATGTATGTATGTATGTATGTATGTATGTATGTGTGTATGTGCCGCGATCACGCGAAAACGGCATGACCGATTTGAACGAAACTTGGTACACAGATCCCTTACTACCTGGGATGATATGTTCTGGGGGTCTCGCGTCCCCCCTGCACACGTGAGCGGAGCTACAAACAGCGAATCAGATTTCACCCATTCAAGTCAATGGGAAAAGTGTAAAAGGCTGCCATTCTGCCAGTAATCAAGCCAGAGTCCCCACACTTGGCACAGTTGGTCACTTGGTGACCGAGGTTACAAATCCAGGAAAAGTGGGCGGAGCATAAAACAGCCAATCAAATTGCAGCTATTCATTTTAAATGGGAAAATGTAAACTGCAGCCATTCTTAGACTGTTAATCGCAAGGTTCTCAAACTTGCCACACTTGGTCACTGGGTGAATGCAATTAAGATTCAAGAAAGTGGGTGGAGCCTAAAAAAGCCAATCAAAATTCACCTATTGATTTTCAAGGGGAATATTTAAACTGCTGTCATTCTTACACTGTTAATGGCAGAGGCTTCAAACTTCCTACAGTGTGTCTTTGGGTAACTGGGGTCCAAATTCACTAAAGGGGCGGGGCCACAAACAGCCAATCAGATTTCCTTGGTGGATAAACTGCTTCCATTCACACATTTTTGATGCCAGGAACCTGAAAGCTCACAAACTTGGTCATTGAGTGACTGTGTGTCCAGGGTACAAAAAGTGGGCGGAGCCAAAAACAAATTTCACTGGGAAAATATAAACTGTAGGCATTCTTACACCGTTAATGGCAGGGTTCTCAAACTTTGCACAGTTGGTCACTGGGTGAATGAGATTAAGAATTTGGAAGGTAGGTGGAGCTACAACAGCCAATAGAAATTCACCTTTCGATTTTCAAAGGGAATATTTAAGCTGCTACCATTCTTATACTGTTAATAGCAGATGCCTCAAACCTGGTACAGTCGGTCACTGGGTGATTAGGGTTCAAATTCAGAAAGAGGGCGGAGCCACAAACAGCCAATCAGATTTGTTTATTTTTCAATGGGAATATACAAAGTATTGATACCAAGGACCCCAAAGCTGATAAACTTGATAGAGTGACTGTATGTCAAGGTTAGAAAAATTGTGCGGCGCCAACAACTTAATTTTTTACATGGCAGGGTTCCCAAACTTGACACAATTGGCCACTGGGTGACTGGGATTAATATTCAGAAATGTGGGTGGAGCCTAAAAACAGCCAATCAAAATGTACCTATTGATTTTCAAGGGGGAACATCTACATTACATTTTACTCCGTCTAATCTGGGCTGCGTGTGTGTTCCAATACACCAAGCGTCACATGCTAATCATGTGACGCTTGGTGTAATGGAGCGCACACGCAGCCCAGATTAGACGGAGAGGACAGCGTGCTTCTGAGCCGAAAGCTATGTGCCGGCCAGAAGTGAAGAGGGAAGAAATATGTTCAGGTCAAGGGTCAAGCAAGTCGCCGGGACACCAGCATGAATAGTGCATGAACAGCGGCAGACGGAGGGGGCAGGAGGAGGTCACAGTATGTACTTTTGACCCCCCACACACTGGAGTTATCTGTTTATTCAGCTGTGGTATCCTTTAATGGCAGAGGTCTCAAACCTGATACAGTCAGTTATTGGGTGACTGGGGTCCAAATTCACTAAAGTGGGTGGAGCCACAAACAGCCAATCAGATTTTTTAAATTGATTTCAGCCATTCTGTTATTGGCAGGGTTCTCAAACTTGACACAGTTTGCCACTGGGTGACTGGGACTAATATTCAGGAAAGTGGGTGTAGCCTACAACAGCCAATCAAAATTCACCTTTTGATTTTCAAGGGGAATAATTACATTGCTGCTATTCATACACTCTTAATGGCAGAGGCCTCAAATCTGGTACAGTCAGTCACTGGGAGACTGGGGTTTAAATTCTGAAAAGGGAGTGGGCCAAAAACAGCCAATCAGATTTGTTTAATTTCAATGGTAACATGCAACTTATTGATGCCAAAGACCACAAAGCTCATAAACTTGGTCAGTGAGTGACTGTATGTCAAGGTTAGTGGGCAGAGCCAAAAACAACTTTTTACATGGCAAAATATAAATTGCAGCGATTCTTACACTGTTAATGGCAGGGATCTCAAACTTGACACAGTTGGTCACTGGGGGACTAGGATTAATATATGGAAAAGTAGGTGGAGCCTACAAGAGCCAATCAAAATTCACCTATTGATTTTCAAGGGGAATATTGAAACTGCTGTCATTCTTACACTGTTAATGGCAGAGGCCTCAAACCTGCTATAGTCGATCATCAAGTGACTGTGGTTCAAATTCACTAAAGGGGTGGAGCCACAAAAATCCAATCAGATCTGCTTTTTTTTTTTGATAAACTGCTTCCATTCACACTATTTTGATGCCTGGAACCCAAAAGCTCACAAACTTGGTCGACTGTGTGTCAAGGTTACAAAAAGTAGGTGGAGTCAAAAACAGATTTTCTGTGAAATTGTAAACTGCAGCCCTTCTTACACTGTTAATGGCAGGGTTCTCAAACTTTGCACAATTGGTTACTGGGTGACTGGGATTAATATTCATAACAGTGGATAGAGCCTAAAAAAGCCAATCAAAATCACCTGTTGATTTTCAAGGGGAATATTAAAATTGCTGCCATTCTTGCACTGTTAACGGCACAAGCCTCAAACCTGGTACAGTTAGTCATTGGGGTTCAAATTCAGAAAAGGGGACAGAGCCACAAACAGTTTCATTTCTTGGAAAATACAAATTATTGATGCCAAGGACCCCAAAGCTCAGAAACTTGGTCATTGAGTGACTGTATGTCCAGGTGACAAAAAGAAGGCAGAGCCAAAACCAAATTTCACTGGGAAAATGTAGACTGAAGGCCTTCTTACACTGTTAATGGCAGGGTTCCCAAACGTTGCCCAGATGGTCACTGGGTGACTGAGATTAATATTCAGAGAAGTGGGTGGAGCATATCATAGCCAATCAAAATTCACCTGTCGATTTCAAGGGGAATATTTAAATTGCTGCCATTTTTACACTGGTAATAGCAGATGCCTCAAACCTGCTACAGTTGGTCATTGGGTGACTGGGGTTCAAATGCTGGAGAGGGGCGGAGCCACAAACAGCCAATCTGATTTGTTTAATTTCTATGGGAATATACAAATTATTGATGCTAAAGACCCCAAAGCTCACAAACTTGGTCATTGAGTGTTTGTGCGTTAGGGTTAGAAGAAGTGGGCGGAACCAACACCTGTCAAATACATACCCGGGCAATGCCGGGTCATCAGTGGGTGGAGACAAATACAAATTTCACTGGGAAAATGTAAACTGTTAATTGGAGGGTTCTTAACCACTTTGTCCTCCTTGACGTATAAAAACGTCAAGGAGGACAGGCGCGCTCCCGCGCGCTCCCGCGGCCGATCGCGCGCGTGCACGCGCACTCCCGGCCGCGGAGTCGGTAGCCACGGAATCAATGTATCGGGCTGGGGAGCCCGATCATTGATTCCTCTCCCCCGCTGAAAAAGCGACAGCTTCTCTCGGAAGCTTCGCTCTTTCTGAAGCTGTGTCCCTCTAAGCGTACATTGTACGCTTAGAGTGACGTCATGTAAAAAAAATCGAGATTGCCATCTTGTGGCCAAAAAGTAAAACTACAAGCAAATACCCAAAAACATTACACTACACCAATATTTCCCCAAATAAAACACTTTTATATCCCACCCTCCCAAAAATGCCCACATAAAATGTTTAATAAAAAAAAACAAAAAAAACATTACTATAAAAAAAAAAAAACATAAATATTTACCTAAGGGTCTAAACTTTTTAAATATCTATGTAAAGATGAAATATTTCTCTCTATTTTTTTTATAAGCTTGTAAATAGTGATATATGCAAAACGGAAAAAATGCTCTTTTATTTCCAAATAAAATATTGTCGCGATACATTGTGATAGGGACATAATTTAAATGGTGAAATAACCGGGACATATGGGCAATAACAATACGTGGTTTTAATTATGGAGGCATGTATTATTTTAAAACTATAATGGCCGAAAACTGACAAATAATGAATTTTTTCATTTTTTTTCTTATTCTTCCTGTTAAAATGCATTTACAGTAAATTGGCTCTTAGCAAAATGTACCCCCCAAAGAAAGCCGAATTGGTGGCGGAAAAAACAAGATATAGATCAGTTCATTGTGATAAGTAGTAATAAAGTTATAGGCTAATGAATGGGAGGTGAACATTGCTCGGATGCATAAAGTGAAAACGACTGAGATGTTAAGTGGTTAAACTTTGCACAGTTGCTCACTCAGTGAATGGGATTAATATTCAGAAAAGTGGGTGGAGCCTACAATCGTGTATAGCCTACAATAGTGTATAAAGCTTCACCTATTGCTTTTCAAGTGGAATATTTAATTGCTACCATTCTTGCATTGTTAATGGCAGAGGCCTCGAACCTGGTACAGTTGGTCATTGGGTGACTGGGGTTCAAATTCAGAAAAGGGGGTGGAGCCACAAACAACCCATCAGATTTTTTCATTTCAATACAAATTATTGATGCCAAAGACCACAAAGCTCACAAACTTGGTAATTGATTAATTGTTAGGGTTAGAAAAAGTGGGTGGAGCCGACACCAGCCAAATATATTCCCGGGCAACGCCGGGCAATCAGCTAGTGTTTTATAAAACGTTATTATACATTTCACTTTTTAAACAGGGAAGAATAACGTTTTTACAATTGCCGATTTCATACACATTATTTAATGATTTATAACTTTATAAAACGTTATTTTTAAACGAAATATAGCAAAAAAAAAAATTAAACGTTATTCATGCTTATCGTTTAAAACCCTGCGCCCTTTTTTCCTAATGCCCTTTTTTAACGTACGCGTATCTTTAGCTTGAAGGGGATTAAGGAAGTTGGGGGGAGGTATTACAGAGATGAGGAGTGTACACTACAGCCTTACCCTGTTGCATTAAGCTATGTAAATACCCTGGAATGAACTTAGCTGTGCATTTAGCGGCCGCCCAATGTCTGCTAAAGATCCTGCATGCCGCATATTTCGTGATCCAGAGCACTGCCTAATCCCAGTGTCCTCTCTGCTCCCCTGCACATGGGCATCTGATCCATTGTGCACTGCTCCACCCCATTTAATAGCAACAGATTTGGCACTAGCCTGCAGGCTACTGACACATCTGTACAGCATCGGCACATCACTGTCACCCAAGGGACCGTGGACCGTTTCCTGTCGGGCTAAAAAAATCCCAGGTGTGCTCGGCTTTAGTTGCTAACTAAAATGGCTCCTGGTGAAGTGGTGTGACTCACATGTTTGAGGAAGAAGTAGAGGGGGTTAGTTAATTTAAAGAGAACCTGTACTGAAAAAATTGGCCTCTGGGAGCTAATTACTTTGGGAGGGGGAAGCCTCCGGATGCGAATGAGGCTTCCCCTGTCCTCCTCCGTTCCACAGAGCGGCCTAGAGAGACCACCATGGGACAGAGGAGGACTGGGGAAGCCTCAATCGGATCCAGAGTCTTCCCCCTCCCGATGTAAGTACCCCCCCCCCCCCCCAGGGGCCCTTTTTTCAGTACAGGTTCTCTTTAATTAGTAATTCAATACCCTTAGCTGGTGGGTGGGACTTAGAGGTGAGAACACAGAATAAAAAGCCTCACCCCAGACATAACAAAGAACCTCCTCTCTAAAGGATGCCCACATGCACCCCCTTAGCTTGAGGACATGCTGGCAAGCACAAAACTATTGTTAGGTTTAAAGGATACTCTAACTGACATGTGACATACACATGTCTATCTCATCATGTCACATGTCAGTTTGGGTATCCTTTAAGGTGTACCCAAAGTGGTATTAAAAAAAAATGAGATACTTACCTACGAAGAAGGAAGGATCTGGATCCTGCCGTGGCTTCCCACATCCTCCTGGCTCCCACCGTTGCCGGACACCGACCTCCGGAACATAACAGACAAGACCTTGTCGGATATATTTGCATGGTCGCGCACAGTATGGCCTTGCTAATGCATGCACAAGTCTGACCACAGTGTGCCTTCGCGACATTGGCTGTGCTTGTGCATAAAGCCGAAAACAGGACTGTACTTGCGCAAACGCAATACGGCCGTAATCGTGCATAAAGAGAAAAACACCGGCATGAACTTCAAGAAAGTCCCGGGCTGCAGTTGTGGTCGGTTGAAGGACGTGGGAAGCCTGCAGAAATGAATGGGGGGGATGGTATTGTGATCTTATCTTGACCCACAAAACACAGGTGTGTTATGGTTTTCTTAATATAAAGCAGATTTTTTTTCCTAGTTCAAAAGAGCATTACACTTTTTTTTTTAACCCCCTCCAATGATTTTTCCCGATAGCCCATGTTCCCCCCAGCACCTATTTTTTTCCAGGGTGCTGGCGGATCTGCGGGGGAGGCAGAGGCATAGGCGATCAGATAAAAGCATCAGTGGTGGCTGTCTAGAGGGTCTTTGTGCCTCCTCACGCTAGAGCAAGAAGGTGGTGGTGGCCTGGGGCGTCGTGCTTTAGCCCCGCCCCTTGCACAAGCGTCAGCATTATTTCCTGTTTACGTGGTGCTGCATACAGCTAGAAAGGATCAAAGCGTTGAATATGGTCCAACATAGGATTGGGAAGGGTTAAATGGTCCTTGCTGAATGTAGCAAGTTGCATTCCAAGAAAACAAGAAGTTTAATTGGAACACATGTAATACCTGTTGGTTGAATACACTTTACATACTATAATAGATTGTTGCTGGGTATATTTTTTATATTTTCTGTGTGTCATGTGCCCTAATGGGCCGCACCAGCTAACCATGGTACTCCATTCATGCCCCCCACCCCCCAAAAAAAATGTTCTAAAGCTACTGTTTTTCCTTTCAACAAATCAACACGATTGCTTTCAGAATTTGTCTATTTTTTCAGCCGGGGGGTTTAGATGGCTTTTGAGTGTAAGCTGTTCATTGATGCTTTGATGTAATGCACTGCCTGGGATACCAAATCTATATTCTCTGCTGGGTATGAGCATGCTATCTGTTTATTTCCTCTGATATCAGGACATCCAGCTATGGCCAGGCCTCACATCTCACCCAGAAGCCTACAAACAAGTCCTTACTTCCGTGTGAGTGGGCACAGGGGGCAGATGGTGACATATTTATGTTCCAGCAATCTCCTGCCAAATATTCCTCGAACATGGGTCAGTGTCTGCGGAGGCCTCGTCCTACATTACACATACTCTATTTATTTTGTATCCCGCATGTTGGATGTATTCGATGAATAAAAGGGCAGCTAGATCCATTTTTTTTGTTTTTTTTTTGTTTTTTGTTCAACAGCAAATTTATGTGATTTTTTCTTTTTTTCAGGCAGTTTGCCAGAAAAAAAAAAAGACCAGACGCTGGTCAAAATGTATTTGTTTAAAGCCAACCTCCAGACTAAAAATCTACTCAGCAGCACTGAAAAGGCTTGGTGTTTCTTTAACAGTTTCACGGCATCAGAACTTTGTTTTTCTTATCAAAGCCTTATTTTTTAGCTGTACAGAAACTAAGCTCCGCCCCATCAAAGAAAACTGCCCGGGCATTTTTCCCCAATGCTGTGCAAAGCATGATGGGATTTCTGATGTTGTTTTTCAACACAGCTGGGAGGGGTGATCAGGACACAGGACAGTTAGAACTGCGTCTCATGCTCCCTGTCAGCTGTCACCTCCTTTCAACCAAAAAGATGGCTGCCCCATAAAAAAAGATGGCTGCCCCCATGAAATCACAAACATTTGCCTGTTCTTTTAAAACAGGGTGAGTAAGAGATTATATGTTCTATCTATTTTAACATAACTAATGTAACTTAATGACAGTATGTTTGCTTAGGCTGAAGTTCCCCTTTAACCCCCTGGCGGTATGACGGCCGCGGGAGGGTTTTTTTCACTTTTTTTTTTTTTTTAGCATGTAGCTAGCCTAGCGCTAGCTACATGCTTCCCCCCTCTCTGCGGCGTCCCTCCATGTGCCCCGATCGCCGCCGGCGCCGCTTGCCCATAAGGAAATCCCGTTCTGAACGGGATTTCCATTAGGCCTTCCCCCGTTGCCATGGCGACGAACGGTCATGGACGTCGTGACGTCACAGGGAGTCCCGATCCACCCCATAGCGCAGCCTGGCGCCATTTAGCCAGGCTGCGCAAGGGGTATGCGGGGAGGGGGGGGGGGGCCTGAATCCGCGGCGGGTAGCGGTGCATCGGCGGAGGGCGGCGGCGATCAGACCAAAGACGCAGCTAGCAAAGTGCTATCTGCGTGTTTGAAAAAAAAAATTATGTAAATCGGCCCAGCAGGGCCTGAGCGGCACCCTCCGGGGTTACCGCCAAGGAGGTTAAAGGACTGCTAATGTTAAAAATTGTAAAATGTAAAATACATATAAATAAGAAGTACCGGGTATGTTTCTAACAGTAGAGAGAGTCCCGAATGGTTCAAACGCGAACTTATTCACACGAACAACGCGGATTCGCATTCGTGGTCGAATGCGAACTTTATGTGAGTTCGACCTGCCCCCTATACTAGATCATTGGGCTAAACTTTGACCTTCTACATCACAGTCAGCAGACACATGTTAGCCAATCAGGCTGCACCCCCTCCTGGAGGCCCCCCCCCCATATAAGGCAGCAGCGTCGGCCATGTTCTTACTCTGTGTGATGCTGTATTAGTGAAAGAAGGGAGAGCGGTTGCTGCAGACATAGGGAAAGCTTAATTAGGCTCTTGTTAGCTTGCTCCTTGCTGATATTTGTTGCTGAAAAGAACCACCAAAACAGCTCTTTTGAGAACTAATGTTCTTGCGATGTGTTTTTTTTTGTGTGGCCCACTGACACTGCATATACAGCCCTATCTGTCACAGCTGGCCCTTGCTAATTGCTATACTGTGCCCGGCCCAGCACATTCAGTGAAAAGTGATGTGTAATCTTGCGCTACTGCAGGATGGCAGTCGGTAAGGACCAGGTCTCGATCGCACTCTAGCAGCTCCTTAAGCACTCGGCTGTGCGCGAACTACTGGGAGAAAAAGATAAGACGGGAGGAGCGCTCCGTAGTGCGATACCTTTTAATTTGTTAAAAAATGCGCAATTAAATTGCACTTACTAGATACATGTGGTAAGCCAAACCGAATGCCTGCCTACCACACGTATCTAGTAAGTGCAATTTAATTACACATTTTTTAACAAATTAAAAGGTATCACACTACGGTGCGCTCCTCCCGTCTTATCTTTTTCTCCCAGCACATTCAGTGCCTAGTGTGACTGCTGCAAATTGTATTATAATACCAGTCACTGCATACTTTTTACTGCATCTGTGTGGCTGCACATTGTATTATACCAGTCACTGCATACCTTTCACTGCACCTGTGTGACCGCACGCTGTTTTATATACCAGTCACTGAATACCTTTCACTGCACCTGTGTGACTGCACATTGTATTATACCACCAGTCACTGCATACCTTTCACTGCATATGTGTGACACCACACTGCTTTATATACCAGCCAGTGCATACCTTTCACTGCACCTGTGACAGGAGACTCTGGGATTATTTAGAAAATGATAATTAGATTATTTAGGACGTTCACCAGAAAATTGATGTTACTTTTTTCAGTGACTCCAGGTGGAAATGTATGTGAGCATTAAGTTATGTTTACCTCAAAAAACGGCTCCACTTGCACTAAAATCCATCTTGAGTAGAATTGGTTAGGTAAATCATTGAAAAAAAAAAACCAAAACCCCTGTATCATGAGTCAAGCCTTCATTCTTACTCTATGAGCCACAAATACCTTCCTCATGAAAACAATGATAGTAATGTCAGTAAGGAGACAATGCTTGTTCTCCCTCCGCAGAAGAGTAACTCGCCAGTCCCAATAAACAGGGCCATAGGCTCCAACTGTCACACAACCAGATAGTCAGGTGATCTCTGCTGACAAGCCAAGTGCAAGGAGAGTAAAAACACAACACCAAAGAGCAATGTGATACGTAGAAACATTGAATAATACAACAAACATAAAGCTACAAAGAGAAACAAGCACACACTATACACAAACACATATATATTGTATACTAGCAAACCTGCGCCCGTTTCAAAACGGGCTGTAAGCCACACTACCCCCCCCCCCCCACGTGCACACTCGCCCCCCCTGGCCTCGTCCTCCTACTGTCCCAATGGCCACCCATGCTATACATGCGCAGTAGTGAAAAGCACAGACACAAGGACAGGGGAGTACGCACGGACATAGGGACAGGAGAGTACGCAGGGACAGGAGAGTACGCAGGGACATAGGGACAGGAGAGTACGCAGGGACACAGGGACAGGAAAGTACGCAGGGACAGGAGAGTACGCAGGGACACAGGGACAGGAGAGTACGCAGGGACATAGGGGTTTTACAGTGTAGGATGCACAAGATTGGATTTATACCTTTTTGTGCCCCTAGGCTAAATATCTTGTGGCTTCTCTTATATGCAGCAGTGCCCCTCCCATTCCATGTGTACCCTCCTCTTCCATGTGTAATATCCATGGGCTGTAGCCTCTCTCTTTCATGTACTTGGCATCAGTTTCCCTTTTCCTGTGTTCCTCCTCATTTTTTGCCTCCTCTTTCATATGTAGCAAGTTACAACTCCTTTTTCATGTTCAGGTGCCCCCTTGGCCAGCAGCAGCCCCAGGCCCGAGCCTTTACAGAAATGTGGACCTGTAAACAAACATATTGTACACACATGCACATACACACATACATACTGTACACACATGCACAAACACACATACATACTGTACAGATACACACATACATACTGTACACACATGCACATACACAAATACATAATGTACACACACGCACATACACACATACATACTGTACAGATACACACATACACACATACATACTGTACACACATGCACATACACACATACATACCGTACACACATGCACATACACACATACATACTGTACACACATGCACATACACACATACATAATGTACACACACGCACATACATACATACATACATACATACTGTACATATACACACATACACACATATATACTGTACACACATGCACATACACACATACATACTGTACACACATGCACATACACACATACATACTGTACACACATGCACATACACACATACATACTGTACACACATGCACATACACACATACATACTGTACACACATGCACATACACACATACATACTGTACAGATACACACATATATACTGTACACACATGCACATACACACATACATACTGTACACACATGCACATACACACATACATACTGTACAGATACACACATATATACTGTACACACATGCACATACACACATACATACTGTACACACATGCACATACACACATACATACTGTACAGATACACACATACACACATACATACTGTACAGATACACACATACACACATATATACTGTACACACATGCACATGCACATACACACATACATACTGTACACACACGCTCATACACACATACATATTGTACACACACATACACACATACATACTGTACAGATACACACATACATACATACATACTGTACACACACATACACACATACATACTGTACAGATACACACACATACATACTGTACACACACGCTCATACACACATACATACTGAACACACACATACATACTGTACAGATACACACACACATACTGTACTCACACGCACATAAACACATACATACTGTACAGATACACACATACATACTGTACACACACACATACATACTGTACACACACACACACACACACACACACACACACACACACACACACACACATACACACACACATACACACACAGGGCCGGGCTGAGGCATAGGCTGGAGAGGCTCCAGCCTCAGGGCGCAGTGTAGGAGGGGGCGCACAATTCATCCAGCTATCATTCCTAATTGTGTTTGAAGCAGAAAGAAATAAGAAAATGAGATACATGGCAGTGACTGCAAGCCAGATAACTAGATATTAAGGTGTTTGGGGCACTGGGGCGCCTCTTAGTCTAATAGCAATCAGTGTGTGACGGCTGGGGTGGGAGGGATGGAGGGGCGCACTTTGGTGTCTCAGCCTTGGGTGCTGGAGGACCTTGTCCCAGCTCTGCACACATACACATACATACACACATACATACTGTACACAACTGTGCACTGTACACACACATACTGTATGTATACAAACATGTGCACAGTGCACACACACACTATACAAATACATTTTTACTCATTCAATACATACTGTATGTAATGCACACACTCACTGTGTACACCTGCACATACTGTATACACACATAGAGAAACATATTTTACATGCACAAACACAGAACCACAAATGCTTGAACACACACTTACAAAGAGGGTCCATCTCAAAATGGCGACTGCGAATAATGGCGCACGGTGTTGCCGCTAATCCGTTTGTCGCTTATCGCTATTTAACATTAAAGCCTTATTGTTATTTAGCGTTAAAGCCTTATCGTTATTTGGCGTTAACACACAGAACCCTCTCTGTACCTATCGCTAAACCTTAAACCCCCCTGGTGGTGCCTAACCCTAACTACCCCCTGGTGGTGCCAAACCCTAAGACCCCCCTGGTGGTGCCTAACCCTAAGAGCCCCCTGGTGGTGCCTAACCCTAAGACCCCCCCCCCGGTGGTGCCTAACCTTAACCACCCTCCTGGTGGTGCCTAACCCTAAGACCCCCCTGGTGGTGCCTAACCCTAACACCCCCTGGTGGTGCCTAACCCTAAGACTCCCCTGGTGGTGCCTAACCCTAACCACCCCCCTGGTGGTGCCTAACCCTAAGACCCCCCCTGGTGGTGCCTAACCCTAACCACCCTCCTGGTGGTGCCTAACCCTAAGACCCCCCCTGGTGGTGCCTAACCCTAACCACCCTCCTGGTGGTGCCTAACCCTAAGACCCCCCTGGTGGTGCCTAAACCTAAGACCCCCTGGTGGTGCCTAAACCTAAGACCCCCCTGGTGGTGCCTAACCCTAAGACCCCCCTGGTGGTGCCTAACCCTAAGACTCCCCTGGTGGTGCCTGCCTAACCCTAAGACCCCCCTGGTGGTGCCTAACCATAACCTTGACAGTGTTATATTAAATCCATTCACCATTTTGCAGTTAAATAACGTCTGCTGTTTGGCATATGAATGGTGCTATTGATAAATAACGTTAGTGTGTGCCACTATTGATAAATATCGTTACTGTGTGCCGTTTTTCTTCTTTTTTTCCCTGTGCGCCATTATTATGCAGTACTAACGATAAATAGCGATAAGCGTATCTTTTTAATGCGCCACCATTTTTATGCATAGGCACTGTGCGCCATTATTCACTGATCCGTACAAAGAAACTCTAAAAATATGCACACTGTATACACATAGATAACAAAAGACAAGGAACAGATGGCGTAGCAATAGGGGATGCAGCAGAGGTTGCGACCCCACCGGGGCCCTTGGACTAGAGGGGGCTCTCCCTCAATGACAGTACTAGCGCTTTATTGGTCCTGTACTGGTAATGACCACTTCTATAGATGCTTTGAATAAAAATATTAATTCAACTGTTCCCCATCAACTTCTTGTACCTCTGATGCTGTGGATGTGTTTGGTAGAGTTGGGCCGAACGGTTCGCCTGCGAACGGTTCCATGCGAACTTCAGTGGTTCGCGTTCGCATCCCGCAGGCGAACTTTTGCGGAAGTTCGGTTCGCCCCATAATGCACCATGATAGTCAACTTTGACCCTCTACATCACAGTCAGCAGGCCCAGTGTAGCCAATTAGGCTACACTAGCCCCTGGAGCCACTCCCCCCCTAATACAAGGCAGGCAGCAGCGGCCATTAAGCTCACTCGTGTGCCTGCGTTAGTGAGAGTAGGGCGAGCTGCTGCAGACTGTCTCTCATAGGGAAAGATTAGTTAGGCTTAGCTTGTTCCTGGCTGCATACCTGTTCTGTTTAGTGAGCCCACCATACCTGCTCTGTTCAGTGAGCCCACTGGATACCTGCATACCTGTTCAGTGAACCTGCCACTGCATACCTGTTCTGTGAACCTGCCACTGCATACCTGTTCAGTGAACCCACCACTGCATACCTGTTCAGTGAACCCACCACTGCATACCTGTTCAGTGAACCTGCCACTGCATACCTGTTCTGTGAACCCACCACTGCATACCTGTTCTGTGAACCCACCACTGCATACCTGTTCTGTGATTCCACCACTGCATACCTGTTCAGTGAACCCACCACTGCATACCTGTTCAGTGAACCTGCCACTGCATACCTGTTCTGTGAACCCACCACTGCATACCTGTTCTGTGAACCCACCACTGCATACCTGTTCAGTGAACCTGCCACTGCATACCTGTACTGCTCAGTGAACCCGCCACTGCATACCTGTTCTGTTCAGTGAACCCGCCACTGTATTCCTGTTCAGTGAACCCGCCACTGCATACCTGTTCTGTTCAGTGAACCCGCCACTGCATACCTGTTCTGTGAACCCACCACTGCATACCTGTTCTGTGAACCCACCACTGCATACCTGTTCTGTGACCCCACCACTGCATACCTGTACTGTGAACCCACCACTGCATACCTGTTCTGTGAACCCACCACTGCATACCTGTTCAGTGAACCTGCCACTGCATACCTGTTCTGTGAACCCACCACTGCATACCTGTTCTGTGAACCCACCACTGCATACCTGTTCTGTGAACCCACCACTGCATACCTGTTCAGTGAACCTGCCACTGCATACCTGTTCTGTAAACCCACCACTGCATACCTGTTCTGTGAACCCACCACTGCATACCTGTTCTGTGAACCCACCACTGCATACCTGTTCAGTGAACCTGCCACTGCATACCTGTACTGCTCAGTGAACCCGCCACTGCATACCTGTTCTGTTCAGTGAACCCGCCACTGTATTCCTGTTCAGTGAACCCGCCACTGCATACCTGTTCTGTTCAGTGAACCCGCCACTGCATACCTGTTCTGTAAACCCGCCACTGCATACCTGTTGTGTTCAGTGAACCCGCCACTGCATACCTGTTCTGTGAACACGCCACTGTATTCCTGTTCAGTGAACCCGCCACTGCCGTCACTACACAAACAGCTGTTTGCGGTGCGTTACACAGTGAGTTTGGTGTGTCAGTGTGAAGCAGTACCTTAATTACACTCCCTGATTGATGTATACACATGCAAGATGTTTTAAAGCACTTAGGCCTGTCATTTAGCATTCAATGTGATTTCTGCCCTTAAAACGCTGCTTTGCGTCAAATCCAGATTTTTCCCGGGGACTTTTGGCATGTATCCCACTCCGCCATGCCCCCCTCCAGGTGTTAGACCTCTTGAAACATCTTTTCCATCACTTTTGTGGCCAGCATAATTTTTTTTTTTCAAAGTTCGCATCCCCATTGAAGTCTATTGCGGTTCGCGAACTTTAACGCGAACCGAACCTTCCGCGGAAGTTCGCGAACCCGGTTCGCGAACCTAAAATCGGAGGTTCGGCCCCACTCTAGTGTTTGGCAGGTTTCCATGCAGCCAGGGGCGTAGCAATAAGGGTTGCAGAGGTTGCGACCGCATTGGGGCCCTTGGGCCAGAGGGTCCCCGAAGGGCCCTCCCTCAACTGCAGTATTAGCTCATAATAATCACTTCTATACAGTATATACTTTGAATAGTGGTAATCATTAACACACTGTTCCCCATCCCCTTCTTGCACCTCCGACACGGTAGTTGTCCTTGGCAGGTTTTGGTGCGCCGTATCCATTGTTACATACAGTTGAATTCAAAATGATTCAACCCCCACTGAAATTGAGTGTTTTGGCCAGTTTGACATTGATTTTGATCATTTCAGTCATCTTGTTTACAATTAAATCAAAGAGGCACTTGTAAGTCAGACAAATATATCATAACATTTATAATGAAATAACCACAAATGTTTTTTCTGTGCTCACATCATTATCAGTTTTATTCAACCCCCAAGTGACATTCATTCTAAGTACAACATCCTTTTCCAGTTATAACAGCTTTTAAACATGAAGCAAAGCTTGACACCAGTGTCTTGCAGCAATCTACGGGTATCTTAGCCCATTCTTCATGGGTAAAAGCCTCCAGTTCAGTCACATTCTTAGGTTTGCGCGCTGCAACTGCTTTCTTTAAGTCCCACCAGAGGTTCTCAATCGGATTTAAGTCAGGTGACTGCGATGGCCAATCCAAAATGTTCCAGCCTTTAATCTGCAACCATGCTCTAGTGGACTTGGGATCATTGTCCTGTTGAAAGGTCCACCGTCTCCCAAGCCTCAGGTTTGTGACGGACTGCATCACATTTTCATCCAATATCGCCTGGTACTGAAGACAATTCATGGTACCTTGCACAGGCTGAAGCTTCCCTGTACCTGCAGAATCAAAACAGCCCCAAAGCATGATTGACCCCCCGCCATGCTTCACAGTAGGCAAGGTGTTCTTTTCTTCATAGGCCTTGTTCTTCCTCCTCCAAACATAGCGTTGATCCATGGGCCCAAACAGTTCTAGTTTTGTTTCATCAGTCCACAGAACACTATCCCAAAACTTTTGTGGTTTGTCCACATGACTTTTGGCATACTGCAGTTGACTCTTCTTATTCTTTGGAGACAGCAAGGGGGTGCGCCTGGGAGTTCTGGCATGGAGGCCTTCATTACGCAGTGTGCGCCTTATTGTCTGAGCTGAAACTTCAGTACCCGCATCTGACAAATCTTTTTTCACTTCCTCAGCAATCACACTGGGACTTTTCTCCCTTTGCAGTCAAAGCAGTCAAAGTCAGCATCTTCTTTCTGCCACGACCAGGTAGCGCTTTAACAGTGCCCTTTGCCTTGAATTTGCGAATTATGCTTCCTCTCTCTTGATATGTTTAGCATCTTTGCAATCATCTTATAGCCATTGCCCTTCCTGTGAAGAGAAATCACCTCTTCTCGTGTCTTCCTGGACCATTCTCTTGACTTCACCATGTTTATAAACACACCAGTAAATGTCTAGAAGGAGCTGAGTATCACAGTCATTTTAAATCTGCCTACTTGGTGCTTATTATGCTTGATTGCTGCTCATTAACATCCACAGGTGTTTTCAATACCTGATCGAAAACACTTGAATGATCCTCTGTTCTTAAGAGTGGTAGTCTTTAACGGGTTGAATAATTGTGTCAAAGAAGAAATCACAAAAAAAACAACATTTAACACTGTGTTACAAAAACAATTAATGTCATTTAGTTGCATTTGGTTCTTTAAAAAGTCCTTGTAAGATTTAACTCTGAACACTATTACAAATGTACACTAAATTCCCTAAAACCCTTTACAGCATTGGGGGTTGAATAATTTTGAAAACAACTGTATAGAGTGCTTGGGGGGCCCAGTGTAAGACTTGCATCAGGGCCCACAGCTCCTTAGCTATGCCACTACATGAACCATATAAATTGTTATATGTACAGAGTGCTTGGGGGAGGCACAATGTAAAACTTGCACTGGGCCCAAAGCTTCTTAGCTACTCCACTGCGCACCGAACATTTATATTGTGTTTTTTTTTTTCTTGGTGGACTCAAAGCACGTACACTTGCATAGTCACAAGAACAACTTGTCAACACACACTGTACATAGATACACGCACACACTTTACACACACTGTAAACACAAACAATGCACATGCACAGACACACGCTACGCGCACACACACACACACACACACACACACACACACACACACACACACACACACACACACACACACACACACACACACAGGGATGAGCAGAAACTACGCCAGTGCGAATTTACGCATCATAGTTCGCATCTACGCATCGTAGTTCATAGGCAAAGATTCAAACCTACGCTTACGAATTTACGCGTAGCGAAGTACCGCTACGCGTAGCTTACGCCCACTATACGTAGTTAACATGTGTATTGCGTAGTGAACTACGAATGCGTTACTAGCGGCTAATTTTCCGCATGCGATTGTATGCATACAAATTTACGCATTGGAAAGGGGAATGTTCCCAGTATATGCATTTATAAAGAAATTAATGCGTACAATTTTCTGCATACCGGCATAAGTATCCGCATACACTACGCTTCGCACTACGCGTAATTGCGTATTTTAACGCGTATTCTACGAAATGCATACGAAGCGAATAGTTGTTTTGGAAGCCATAGTTTGGCGAAGCGTAATTGCGTAAAACTACGCGTATTTCCAGCGTAGCGAAGTTGGCTAACTACGACCATCCCTGCACACACACACACACACACACACACACACACACACACACACACACTGTACACAAAATCATAATACACACACAATGACCACACACACACACACACTGTACACACACACACACACACACACACACACACACACACACACACACACACACACACACACACACACACACACACACACACTGTCCCTACACAGACACACACTGCCTATACACAGACACACACACACACTCACACATCCACACACACATACACACACACACACTCTGTCCATACACAGACACACACACACATTAACACACACACTCTGTCCATACACACACACACACACACACACACACACTAACACACACACACACACACTAACACACACACACATTAACACACATTAACACACATTAAAACACACTAACACACACACACACACACACACACACACACTGTCCCTACACAGACACACACTGCCTATACACAGACACACACACACACTCACACATCCACCCACACATTAACACACACACTCTGTCCATACACAGACACACACACACACAAACACACACACACACACACTAACACACACACACACACACACATTAACACACATTAACACACATTAAAACACACACACACACACACACACACACACACATACACACGCACACACACACACACACACTTTACACATATAGAGTGACCAGCTTTTTTTTTGGGGGGGGGGGGGGGGAGCGCGGCAAAAAGTTGGGCGGCGAAAAATGGGCATGGCCATGCCATTGTATGGGCGGAGCTAACGTAATGATGTAACAGCGAGGCATAAGAAAGCAGTGTTTACGCCATGATGTGGACAAACGAGACTTTGCATCATGGGTGTGCAGAAACTGTGTGATGCTAATAGTATACCGTAACCACAAAGCAGCAAACATAGCCATCTATGACCATTAAATAATAAATGCAGTAAGTTACCCCGGACACCAGAAACTAAATGCAATGGGCAACATGTCAGCACAAAATAAACGCAATGCGGGCAACATGTCAGTATAAAATAAATGCAATGCGGGTAAACATTTCACCAGAAAATTAAACGCAATGCGGGCAAACATTTCACCAGAAAAGAAACGCAATGCGGGCAAACATTTCACCAGAAAAGAAACGCATTGCGGGCAAACATTTCACCAGGAAAGAAACGCAATGCGGGCAAACATTTCACCAGAAAAGAAACGCAATGCGGGCAAACATTTCACTAGAAAATTAACGCAATGCGAGCAAACATTTCACCTGGAAAAAAAAAACGCAACGTGGGCAAACATTTCACCAGAAAAGAAATGCAATGCGGGCAAACACTTCACCAGAAAATTAACGCAATGCGGGCAAACATTTCACCAGAAAAGAAATGCAATGCAGGCAAACATTTCACCAGAAAAGAAACGCAATGCGCTCAAACATTTCACCAGAAAAGAAACGCAATGCGGGCAAACATTTCACCAGAAAAGAAACGCAATGCGGGCAAACATTTCACCTGGAAAAAAAAATGCAATGTGGGCAAACATTTCACCAGAAAAGAAACGCAATGCGGGCAAACATTTCACCAGAAAAGAAACGCAATGCGGGCAAACATTTCAGCAGAAAAGAAACACAATGCGGGCAAACATTTCACCTGGAAAAAAAACGCAATGCGGGCAAACATTTCAGCAGAAAAGAAACGCAATGCGGGCAAACATTTCACCTTGAAAAAAAAACGCAATGTGGGCAAACATTTCACCTGAAAAAGAAAGCATTCACTCACCTAGCAGAAGTCTCCGGCCTCTGGCGCGCTGCTCCCGGGACCACCTTCCTCCTGCTCGTCTCCCGCCCTGACAGGGCTATGGCAAGATGGCGCCCGAAGCCCTGTACTGGAGACACAAATAGTCTCCAGTACAGGGCTTCGGCAGCCATCTTGCCGTAGCCCTGCTCGCCTGCCGGTGTCGGAACACCGGAAGAGGAGGCTGGAGCGGGGCTGCGGGCAATGAACTGGCACGGCGTCTATAGACGCCGCTGCCAGTTCATGAGGAGAGTGGCCAGAGTCCCGAGGCCGGGACGTCCCGCTGCTGAAAGCGGGACGTTTCCCGGGACCTCATGCTGCCTGGGACAGCGGACCCCGAATCCGGGACTCGTCCCGGGCAATCCGGGACTTCTGGTCACTCTAACACATATGCACTCTGTACATACACACACACACACACGCACACTGTACATACATATGCACACGCACTGTACACTCGCGCAAACACACACACTCTGCACATACACATACACACACATACACACACACACACATGCACTGTACATACACACAAGCACACAAACTGTACACACACACACACGCTGTACACACACACTCTCTGTACATACACACACACACACACGCACTGTACATACACACACACACACACACACTCTCTGTACACACACACACACTCTACATACACACACACTGTACACTCACACAAGCACACAAACTGTACACACACACACACACACACACACACACACACACACACACACACACACACTCTCTGTACATACACACACACACACACACCTGCAATGAAATAAGATGTCTTGGGCCATTGATCGCACCATCTGCATATTTCTGTAATCAAGGCATTTATCCACAATAGTCAGCGGGGATTTCATGGCTCATCTGCATTGGCGTCCTGCAGCAGTGTGCTCCCATTTCCAGAGCAATACAATTCTGTACAGGAGGGAGAATAAAAATACAGAATTATAAAGGAGATTGCAAATATACATTGCAAACAGCAGGCCATCTCTCCAGCAACATTGTGCAGAGGCAATTAACTTTCCAGAGACAATCTTTACATGCCTGCTTTGTGAACAAAGCAATCTGCATGCAGCTCAATGGGGTGGGCATTACCTCTGAGATAGGTGATAGATAGAGGGATAAAGGGATAGATAGAGAGATAGATAGAGAGATAGATAGATAGATAGATAGATAGATAGATAGATAGATAGACAGACAGACAGACAGACAGACAGACAGACAGACAGACAGACAGGCAGGCAGGCAGGCAGGCAGGCAGGCAGACAGACAGACAGACAGACAGACAGACAGACAGACAGACAGACAGACAGACAGACAGACAGACAGACAGACAGACAGATAGATAGATAGATAGATAGATAGATAGATAGATAGATAGACAGACAGACAGGCAGGCAGGCAGGCAGGCATACAGACAGACAGACAGACAGACAGGCAGGCAGGCAGGCAGGCAGGCAGGCAGACAGACAGACAGACAGACAGACAGACAGACAGACAGACAGACAGACAGACAGATAGATAGATAGATAGATAGATAGATAGATAGATAGATAGATAGATAGATAGATAGACAGACAAACAGACAGACAGATATATAGATGGATAGATGGATAGATGAATAGATGGATGATAGACAGAAAGACAGACAGACAGAGGCCTGGTGCACACCAAAACCCGCTAGCAGATCCGCAAAATGCTAGCAGATTTTGAAACGCTTTTTCTTCTTTTTCTGTAGCATTTCACCTAGCATTTTGCGGTTTTGGGAAGCGTTTTTGGTGTAGTAGATTTCATATATTGTTACAGTAAAGCTGTTACTGAACAGCTTCTGTAACAAAAACGCCTGCAAAACTGCTCTGAAGTGCCATTTTTCAGAGCGGTTTGCGTTTTTCCTATACTTAACATTGAGGCAGAAACACATCCGCAATCCAAAATCTGCAGCAGCCCGGGAGTATGCGTTTCTGTAAAACGCCTCCCGCTCTGGTGTGCACCAGCCCATTGAGATACATTACCCTAGCGGATCCGCACCCGCAAGCGGATCGCAAACTGCAGCAGAACCGCTCTGGTGTGCACTAGGCCAGACACACAGAGGTGGCTTACCTCCGCAGATAAAACTAGGTAAAGTGCAAAATTGAATATTAAACAATGCCACACAACTTTCTTAGCATTTATAGGATTATAAGGTAAACTAGTGACCTTAGCCCGTTTAAAAATGGGCTAGGTCTGTCACTAATCCGCCTCGCGCACGCCGCCCACACACGCCCACCACGCGCACGCACCCACGACCGCCCCTTTTGGCCCTGTCCTCCTCTGGCTCTGGGCAGTGTCTCTGTGTCTTGTCCCTGCACATGCGCAGTGCTAAAAAGCACTGACACACGGACAGACGCAGGGACACATGCCTATTATTATATAGGGTGTTGTTGAGTGGATTAGAGCCAGTGTGGTGTATCTGGCATGGTGACATTTCTCATATCCTTTATACTGTAGACTTATTTTGAGAAACAGTATTTTTGTATAAAATCAGTTTGTCATTGTTGATGGGGGGGCCAGACACAGCTGCCTTGCCTTGGGTGGCCAGATGTCTAGAAACAGCCCTGCATATACTGTATGCACAGAGCAGATCTCCCACGTGGCATTCTCGTGAAGCTAAGTATACACATGCAATTAATGTATTAATTAGTTAATGTAACATAGTGGCTGGACAGTGTACTGGTTAAGGCTCTGCCTTTGACATGGGAGACCAGTGTTTGAATCCTGGCTAGGGTCGGTACCTATTCAGTAAGAAGTCCATGGGCAAGACTCCCTAGCACTGCAGGGTGGGCTCTTGAGCGTGCCCTTAGTGGCTGCAGCTCTTGAGCGCTTTGAGGCCAACAGGAGAAAAGCGCCATACAAATGTTAGTATTACTATTATTGTCCATTGGGAAACAATCTGTTGGCGACAAATCGGGGACCGATGCTGTACAGATACATTCTGTAACTATAGAAGGGTCAGAGGGATGACAATTGGCACACAACGAAGCGACAGGGAGAGAAAAAAAACCATTACAATCAGGTATACAAGGTGTCTATGTTGACTCCTTAAAGTGAGCCAGAGACGAAGCACCCTCATGTATTTTACCATATATATCAGTGGGAACATTAGAGAAAATACCTACCCTGCTCTCTGTTTCACCCTTCACTGCTCAGCCTGTTTATCAGCCCTGATAAAATCTCCCACTGAGCATCCAGCCTGGCTTTGCTCAGGAATACCTGAGTCTGTCTTCTCTGATGTCTTTTCAAGCCCAAGCCTGCCCCCTTCTGGCTCTGCTATAATGATTCCTGAGCAAAGCCAGACTGAATGCTCAGTGGGGGATTTTATCAGTGCTGGTAATAAGCAGGTTGAGCAGTGATGGATGAAACAGAGAGCAGGGTAAGTGTTTTCTCTAATGTTCCCATTGATATATATGGTAAAATACATGAGGGTGCTTCATCTCTGGTTCACTTTAAGTGACGTTGTACACACATTAGAAAGGCAGTCATTATAGTCCATTTTGGATGACTTTTACTTAACGTGTGTACGTACGGTACGTTTGGTTAAGAGAAAGAGGTAAAGGGCCCCACACCCCAATACCACCTCCCCCCCACACCCCAATACCCCCCTCCCTACATATGCCTCAATGTTCAGAGGGGTGAAGGGATTCCTCCTGCTCTCTATGATATGTTGTGTTTTTCTGCACTGTTGGTGATTATTGGAGGAAAGTTTTCATTGTGCTGAGTCAGGTGAATATGAGAGGTTTCCATTGATCAGACTGCAGTGTTTATTGTGAGATATTTACATCAATTATACATAATGCAATTATATCCACTTAATCATCTTCCAGCATTTAATGGATTAAGTGAATGTAAACTTGAGGAAGTGAAAGCTTGAAAGGTAAGCAGGAGCAAGCTGAATATACTTTTCTGTATTTCTGAAAATAAAATGCTGTCCCATTCCTGCCTGTGCCTGATGTAGGACTTCAGCCGCTCAGCAGTTTGGGGTAGCCTTTGTCATGTTTTTTTCTCTCTTATAGTGCACCAAAATTGCTGTGGTTTAGACAGTTTAGCACCTGGACCAGGACCGGGCCGAGGCAAAGGCGAGAGAGGCTCCAGCTTCAGGGCACAGTGTAGGAGGGGGCGCACAACTCACTGTGATGATAATGTACCTGGGGTACAGGAGACCAGTTAGCTAAGGGCAACAACCCTTGCGGCTCACCGACTGGGGCCCCTGGAAGTGAAACAAGGGAGCCCAGTAAGCAAGGGGCAGGTGCGCTTGTGAAACCAGTGGTAGATCGGGTTTGGAGACACAGCACTCCCGCAGGCTGAGTCCGGCACTGCAATGACTCAGCAGCCGAGAAAGTCCAGTAACAGGTGCCAGGCAGGAGAAGACGTGGAACTTGGAACAGGCAGGAGTCGGCAACAAATCGGGCACTCGTACAATCCGGGGTCTGGCAACAAATCGGGTCCTCAGGCAAGCAGTGGTCAGCAACAAATCGGGCAGTCGGACAAAGCGAAGGTCGGCAGGGAAGCGGGTAGTCAGGCAGGCCAAGGTCAACATCCAGGAATCAGAAACGGGCAGAGCAAGGCTCACTCACGGGAGTGCAACACACACAAAAGCTGCAATACTACAGCACCCAAGTGTTGCATCCTCCAGACTTTTATAGGCCGTTTTGGCACGCAGGGCGCAACGCATCACACACCCGCGCATGCGCACACGCGCGCAACATACACGCGCGCGCAGACGCGCGCAACCGAACGCGCATGCGCACACGCGCGCAAAGACGCGCACGCGTGCACACAAACAACAACATGCATAAACAGAACATCCCTCACGCGCGCGTGCACAGCATCCAACGCAAGCATCTTATAACGCCAACGTCTTCGCCGCACCACGCAACGCGCATGGGCAAGCGCCGACAGCCCACCACGCAGGGAAGACCGCCGAGACCTACCAGGACGACTGCCAGCATCCGTGTGTACAAGCCGCCTCGTCTGGACAGGTAACTGACCGTGACACTCACTCAGCTTCATTCTCCTATTGTGTTTGAAGCAGAGAGAAATAAGAAAAAGGGATGCATGGCAGTGACTGCAAGCCAGAAAACTAGAGATTAATGTGTTGGGGGCCCTGGGGTGCAACTTAGTCTAATAGCAGTCAGTGTGTGACGGCTGAGGTGGGAGGGATGGAGGGGCACACTTTGGTGTCTCAGTCTTAGGTGTTGGAGGACCTTGTCCCAGCTCTGACCTGGACTCATTTGCTCCAAAACTATGCTGTTGCAATACGTGCACAATGTAGTTTTTGCATTGTGCAAATATTTGCAAAGAGCTGGGTCTACATGAAAAGGGCGCCGGTAAAAAAGGGCGCCTGGTGGAGCCCATATATATACCAACTTCGGCTACAAAAAAGGCGCCTGGTGTAGCCCATATAAAAACTTCGGCTACAAAAAAAAAGGCGCCTGGTGTAGCCCATATAAAAACTTTGGCTACAAAAAAACTCCGGGATGTGTTAATTACTATTCCCCCTCCAGGCCGCCATGGATAGTGGGGGAATGAAATAATTCGGCTTCCAGCTCTTGTAGCCCATATACAAACTTCGGCTAGAAAAAAACTCTGGGATGTGTTAATTACTATTCCCCCTCCAGGCCGCCATGGATAGTGGGGGAATGAAATAATTCGGCTTACAGTGCTTGTAGCCCATATAAAAACTTCGACTACAAAAAAAAGTCAATAATATGGGCTACAGAGGGGCACCTTACTGTAGCCGAAAAAATATGGGCTACAAAGGGGAGCCCGCTTGTAGCCGAAAACCTTGTAGCCGAAAAAATACGGGCTACAAAGGGGAGCCCGCTTGTAGCCGAAAACCTTGTAGCCGAAAAAATATGGGTTACAAAGGGGAGCCCGCTTGTAGCCTATATCAAAACTCGGGCGCCCTTTTCTACACCTTGTAGCCCATATTTCCAGAAATAACATTGATGTCTATGGCGGCGCCCTTTTCATACAGGCAGCTCGGGCGCCCTTTTCAACCGATCCCAAAGAGCTGAAAAGTTATTTTAAACAGAGGATGAAAAATTATCTCCAAGGAGAAAACTTAGGAGTAAAAAGTGAATTGAATAAGGGCCATAAGCTGATAACACGTGCCCTCACCTCTTTAGCTCAGAAAATGTGGTATGAATGAGCTCCAAACCCAATTTCAAATCTTTACATCCCTCAGTATTCCATGTTGCCTCAGTCTGTTTTACATGAGCTCAGGCCCAGAGAAGGCGTTGGTGCATCTGGATCATAGAGATGGCTTTTTCTTTTGTAGACTTTTAATTTGTATCTGTGGATGCAGCAATGAATAGTGTTCACAGATAATGATTTAATAAAACGTGCTGCAGAAGATGTTAGTAGTAGTATTATTATTACTGATTTATGTAGGAAGGAAAATGGGTGGTGTGAGGTACACAATGGAGCAGCTTATGCCAGGCGGGGTGGTCAGAACAATGTGCTCGGGGGTCGCTTGAGATTTGGCATTCCAGGTCTTTAGGTGAGGTGTTAGTGGACGCTCCCAAACACATACTAGATATAGGGTTGAGCCGAAATTTTCGAAATTTCGCGTTACTATAATTACGCATGCAAAATTTGCTATTACGGCGCGAAATTATGGTAGCGTAATTGCCATTAAAATCGTAATTGATAATACTGTAAGCGTAATTTCCAACGCGTAATTTCGCGTTTAGTTCATAACGTAATTTCACGTACAACTATACCGTAGTTTCACGTTAAACCATAACGTAATTTTGCATATCTTCGTAATTTCGCGAATTTCGTAATTACTTGTTAGCTATAAAAAGAAATACATTTTAATTTTGAAAAGATTGGCGTAGTTAGAGCCATGGTCTTCTCAGCAGTAACATATGGTTGTGAAAGCTGGGCTATAAATAAGGTCATGTGTAGAAAAATTGAGGCTTTTGAATTGTGGGTGTGGAGCGAGCTGCTGAGAGTTCCCTGGACTGCTAGAAGATCTAACCAGCCAATACTTACAGATATAAGGCCAGAGTGTTCACTAGAAGGGCTGATACTACTATTAAAACTCAAATACTTTGGTCACATAATAAGAAGATGGTATTCTTTTAGGGATGGTCGGAAATGCCAATTTCCGATTCCACAGTAATTCCGCATTCCGCCATTGCCAAATACCGATTCCGCTTTCCGCTACCAATTTCCGCATTCCAATGCGGAATTTCCGCCGGAAATCGCGGAAATACCGTCCGACTTTAACATTGATTTTCTCAAAAACTATAAGGTCTTTTTGAAAACTTGTTTTTCATCTTGTTCAGAAGATTCTGTTTAATAAACTCTGGAAATTTGGTGTTTCTAGGACATACAGGGGCTTTGCTATTAACCGTTAAAGTCGGCGGATTTTTCCTGTAATGTAAATGCAGAAAATAGGCAGAAGCAGATTTTCTGCATTTCACATTACAGTAAAAATCTGCCGATTTTAGCAGTTAATAGCAAAGCCCCCGTAAGTCCTAGAAAAACAATTTTCAGGGCTTATTAAACTGAATCTTGTGAACAAGATGCAAAAAAAAGTTTTCAAAAAGACCTTATAGTTTCTGAGAAAATCAATGTTAAAGTCGGGCGGAATTTCCGCGATTTCCGGCGGAAATTTCCGCGATTGCATTACCGATTTCCGCATTCTGATGCGGAAATGCAATTTCCGATCGGAATTTCGGAAATTGCATTTCCGCGGAATCCGAATGAGCATCCCTGTATTCTTTGGAGAAATCCTTGATGCTTGGAAAAATTGAGGGCAAAAGAAGAAGAGGTGAAGAGGCTAAGATGGAGAGACAGCATGGGTTCGATTCACAAAAGCGGGATAATTGCTATCACAACAGTTATCATGCGATCTGCCGCACGCAGCGGATTGTGCATAAAAGACTCTGTGTGATAAACAAACTTTGCGCTATCACGCGCGTGAAACAAGCGCATGGTCACGCGCAAACGTTCTTATATCACGCGGAGTAATCTTTTACACGCGCAAACCACCGCGCGCGGCAGATCGCGTGATAGCTGCTGTGATAGCAGTTATCATGTTTTTGTGAATCAACCCCCATATGTGAAGCTATGAACATGCCTATACAACGGCTGAAAGACCCAGTGATTGGCAGACACATCTGGTGTGCAAAAGTACATATGGTCACGAAGAGCCAGAGTGGACTAAATTAATGAGGAGAAGGTGTGCATAGCTTAAATCTAAAGCTCTCTATAGCTATATACTGTAGATTCCATGGGTGATTACAAGTGATAGAATCAACTATAATTTGCAGAAAGAGGAAAGGAGGCCAATTATATTATCACTATCCAGATTATGATGTTTGGTGAGAATCACTATAAGCCATCAGCCAGCTGCCATTAGCTTCATAGCTTTACTTTATCCAGATGTGGGCTTTCCTTGACGACCCAGCCAAATGCGAAATGATCTTTTTATCCCGAGGTTTAATAAGCTCTAATTGTTCCAGCATTTATCTTATTTTGCGATTCACAAACAGTCTTTCCCTTGTTGGCCTGCGTCTGTATCCTTCTATTGGTTTCTCCTCCCCAACGACGACGATTGCCAAAGCAAATCCCTCTTAGAGTCTCTGTGTGTGAAACGATCCGGGGGAGGCTGGAAGAACTCCAGATGAGCGTGCCAAACGCTCTAATCTTGAACTGCTAACGGCGTCTGCATGGGTTGCAGATAGAACGTTCTCCCTTCCTGCATGGCAATAGCTCTGGGAAACGGACGGACGGGGCTGAGATGTAGAAACAGACCAGCCATGTTTAAATCATGCTTGCAAATGACTGATAGAAATCAGCAGGAAGCCCAGGTGACCCTTTATTTGAGGGTGGTACCACTGGCACACAAGAACAAGAGATAAAACTTCCATATCACTGGTAGACAAGATAAGGCACAGGACATTTATCTCCTGGCAGACTCAAAGCACCAGAGCTGCAGCCACTAGGGTGTACTTTGTAGATGGTATTAGTGTTAGGGAGTCTTGCCCAAGGTCTCCCATTAAATCGGCGTTGGCTCACTGAACAGGAAAAGCCAAGGTTCAAACCCAGATCTCCTGTGTCAGAGGCAGAGCCATTAACCAGTACACTGTCCAACCACACATATTCATTCGAGAACAAGGTGGAACACTACAGAAAAAGCGGAGTTGATACTGAGTTGTCCAGTAAGGCATCTGGGTGTTGCCTACTGTAGGTCACTGCCCCTCACTGGACACCTGATTTATCTCATGTCCTAGCCAGTGCAATAACACTCAGTATCACTGTCTGCCGAAGTCACCTGAGCCTACAGGCGCAGTTTCCACAGAGCAGACATTTTTAAAGGTTCCAAAAAAAAACCTACATTTTGCTTGGGTTTGAGGTTCCAGCATAGAGATATTCAAGAAGGGGTTACGGGGTCCGGGAGAGCAAAGAGGAGAATGGACAATGCACAGAGGTATGTGGCATGGACATACTTCTGTGCTTACCATAGGTAGTTTTGCCTCTGGTCAGGTATCCTTTAAAGGGAGTTTGAAGCAAGAATGAAAATAAAAAACAGATAAACAGATACTCACCTAAGGAGAGGGAAGGCTCTTGGTCTTATAGAGTCTTCCTGTTCTCCTCCCGATCCCTGTGTTCCTCGGCAGGCTCCCCCATTAGCAGTCCAGGACTGTTCAGTCGTGGACTGCTGTCTTCCGAGTTAGGCTGGCTTCGGCAGTCTTTGGAAGCACTTGGACTTTCGAAGACGGACCACCCCGTATTGCGCATGCGGGAGGACCCTCTTTCATGCACTCACAAGTGCGCAGTATGGAGCTGCCTGTCTTTGGAAGCCCGAGTGCTTCAGAAGACTGCCAAAGTCTCCCATGGGGGGAGAGTTAAACTTAACTGAGAAGTTTGCGGGGGAACAAAAAAAAGCCTGTGGGAACAAAAGGACCGGGTAGGCTCTTTAGGACACAGAGCCTTCCCTCTCCTTAGGTGAGTATATGTTTTTTTATTTTCATTCTAGCTTCAGACTTGCTTTAAGGCCTGTTAGAAGTCTTGTTAGGTGGAAGATTCCAGGTGAAGAGGGGGAACTCCTGTCCCAATAAGCAGTGCTCCCAATGGATAAAGAGCTCTCATATAATGTAGAAATGGCATTTGTCAGCACTCTATTACCGAAAATAGATCAAGCATTTTGATCAGCTGCTATGAAGGAGACAGAGGTGACAGAATGTTATAGTTTTAACTACAGTGTCCTCTAAAAAAAAAAAAAGTCTTGGAGGTATTATTTGATTGGGGATTAAAAAAGAGAACATTTGTAACTTGTACCCATTTAAGATGCTTTGTCCTTCAAAAGTTAACTGTGAAGAAATTTTGTCTATTCCTAAAGAGTCTGTCCAGTCGTGTCTCTGAGCATCTCCCCAGGAATTAGACTGACCTCCACCAATACTCCATTGACCTTTCCATGGGCTACACAGGCAACAAAATTGACAGCTTTCGCTTGGAAGATATTCTTCATTTTTGTTGACAGTTTCGAGAGGTCAGAGAAACCTCCTCCTAAAATATTGTTTAGTCTCTCGCAAGCTGTAACACAGAGCCAAAAAAGGTGGTTGTTGTTGTGTTTTTGTTTTTGTGACAGAAGCTTGTTATATTTTTACCCCTCCCCCCCCCCCCCCCCCTCCTTTCAATTAAAATCAATAAAATCAGAAGGGGGGGGGAAAGGCCGACATTATTGAAATTAATTGCAGTAGCTGATGTTATTTAGCATTATTTTTATTTTATCTAACTAATAATAAAGAGGCACTGTAGTGACATGTAGTAGAATGTAGTAAAATATAGTCTGCTTGCAACTTTTCCCTTCGGTAATTTTTTGCATTGAAAATGTTATTTTCAATTTGGAGAAAATATTCAATATTGGGTCAATAGGATCAAAGAAAACACATTTTTCTTACTGACATGAAAATTCATAAGAAGAATTTATTTTATTTTTGTGAAAAAAAATTCTTGAAAATTGTGAAAAATCACAAACATATTCCAAAATAATTTTCAATGGAATTTTCGGTTGAAGGTTGAATTTTACATCATTTTTGTGAAAATGAATGCGAGAAAATATTGGCATTTTTGCTCATCACTGGTAAATGATTCACGATACCCACTTTTACAGTAATGTTATTGGTTTCCTACATCTATATATTGCTGTATATCGGTAAGCAGCCCCACCCTCCTAGTGATGTTTAGCCCAATGTCATTAACTATGCAGACTTCTCTCTCTCTCCACCCCCCCCCCCCACCCCCCCCAGCTCATTCTGGGAGGCTGTACATTTTCTACTGGCTTTAGAACTCGATTAAGCAGACATTCCGCAGTGATACCCCTTGCCAACAGTAAAGATGTCGCCCCATGATTAAATCCAGAGCTAGATTTGTGTGAGGAAAGACTATGCAATAGGCAAACACTGACTAAATAATTCATCTATGAATATTGAAAAAAAAAAGTAATTTAATTAATTATGATTTTTTTTTCACTACAGTGTAACTTTACCAATCTGTTAGGTCCCCTGACCCAAATCAGTGCTGCTTGCTTACTCATTCATCTTCCCTTCACTTCTGTGTCAGATCCTTCCCCTTTGTCTCTAGTTTGCTGTGTGCTTTCTTCTCTCGAAATCGGACTGTCTTTCCCTTACAGCCAGTGGCGTAGCAATAGGGGGTGCAGAGGTTGCAACAGCACCGGGGCCTTAGGGCCAGAGGGGCTTCGGAGGGTGCTCCCTCAACTGCAGTATTAGCTCTCTATTGGTCCTGTGCTGGTAATAATCACTTCTATAGATACTTTGAATAGTGGTAATCATTAACAAGCTGTTCCCCATCCCCTTCTTGCCCCTCTGACACTGTAGTTGCCATTGGCAGGTTTTGGTGCGCCACCCGTATCAATTGTTATGTATAGAGTGCTTGGGGGTGGGGGGGGGGAGGGAATGTAACACTTGCACTGGGGCCCATAGGTCCTTAGCGTCACCACTGCTTACAGCTGGGGCTCAGGCAAAATCATCAAGACAAGGACTTAAAGGATCACTTTTGTAAAAAAAAAAAATTGCAACATTTAAAATACATACATAAAAGATGCATATTCATCCTAATGCACACGATATTTATTTTTTCCTGTCACTGGCACTGCCACTTACTGTATAGCAGGTAGTAAAAATCAGATTTTGGACTTATCCATCTACTGTTGGGGGATTCTCTGGATTTTCTTTATTTTGAAAAGCACTTACTGAATGACAGTTGCTCAGTCCAACTGGCAGAATAGTATGCAAATGAGTAGGGGCCGTCATCTTTGTAAAGATTATTTCCAGGGAGTACTTTTGTAAACAGTGAAGGAAATGTTGAGAATCCCCCATGAGGACATCGTCTGTAAGTAACAGTGACATAGGAAAAAAGTAGTTTACAGTGCACTTTACTCTGGGAGAAAAGTAGGTCTTATGTGTTCACTTGTATTTTACATTTTATAATTTTCCATGATTGTGGCACTTTAAAGTGGAATATAACCCTGCATTTCAACTTTGCTCTAAAACATTATTTACAGTATTATATGCAACCAGCATTTTTTTTTAACTAGACCAGCAATAGAAGGGTTACACACAGAGCTTTAAAGTTCCTGGAGAGAACTGCAGACGCATCCGAAGCTGACATAGATACATTTAAGCAAAACAAAATGTAACAAGTGAGGAATGTTACACACTCTTTGGCTGTCCTCCAGCTCCTGCACAGTCAGAGAGAGTGAGTCACATTCCACAGTTGTTACATTTTGTTTTGCTTAAATGTATCTATCTAAATTTCGGCTGCGGGGAGCAGTTCTCTCCAGGAACTTTAAAGCCCTGTGTGTAACCCTTCCAATGCTGGTCTAGTAAAAAAGAAAGTGCTGGTTGCATATAATATGCTGTAAATAATGTTTTAGAGCAAAGTTGAAATGCAGGGTTATATTCCGTTTTAAGCCCCTGTTTTCCCAGCATGCACTGCTGATAAAAGGCATAGTTTATCTCAAGTCAACATATTGAGGCTGCTGTGGGTCTCTTTATCAAGAGATCCCATTGAAAAAATCAACATGATGTTCTTCTGTTCAGGCTGCATACTGAGCAGTGGTTGGGCAGGGGGGGCGTGGTTTCAGTGAGTGAGGGGGAGCATGCAGTGATGTCAGAGCTGGTACGGTTGAGGTGACGCATCAGGAAACCTCATAAGGAAGTTCTAGTTATGTGGTTGTTTGCTGTTTCAACAGTTCTCCAATGACAGCACCCTCTAGAAATATAAGGTTTCAGATAGGTTGAAGTCATAACGACTCCCACACTATTTGGCCAATTACAACACTTCAAGTTGTAGAGCGTGCTGTGAATGGAGAAGTGTTCCCTATGATGTTTCCCGGTGGGTCACTTCATCCATACCAGCTTCGGGGCTCCTGGGTAAGGATGGTTAGAAACGCCAATTTCCGGTTCCATGGAAATTCTCAGATTTCCGTCAATGATGATTTCCAATTATGCAAACTTCATTTGAGGTTTTGTTTTCCAATTTTCCATTTCCAGGTAGTCTTTTTTTTGAGGGGGTCATTTTTTAGCATTCTCTGATCGGCCAAATACTTCCGAGTTGACTCAGCATTCTCTGATTGATCCACTGCTTCCAAGTTCTGTGATTGGGCTAAAATGACAGAGTTGTGGTAATGCCTTATTTCCATTTTCCAATTTCCAAATTTAGATCGGAAATGCTGCTTTTCAATCAGTAGTACGGAGATTTCATTACCACGGAATCCAGATAAGAATCGTACTCCTGTTTGGTTTTTTTGCAATGGAAAGGAATTGGGCTGATCAGAGCCACAGGGGCTCTGAGGTCTTTGGCTCCATGACTATCCAGCCTGATGATGGAGTCACATGACCCCTAAGCTGAAGGTGAGTATAGAGTATGTTTTGGAGGGTGTAGGGTGCAAGTTGGAGAGGGACGGAGGGATGAATTAGCTTGAATAAAAGTAAAAGCATGGACTTAAATTAGAGTCTTTTGGTAGTTTAGCTTGTCTACAAAGTTATAACCAAGTTATCTCCTCGTTGACCCGCAACCAGGGCCGGATTTACCATAAGGCACTGTAGGCCCCTGCCTACAGGCGCCTGATGATGGAAAGACGGCTCACCCCCCTCCTCGAGTGCCTCCCTCCCTCCTTCCCTATGCAGAGTCCCAAACAGAGTGTAAATGAGTGGTTACTCACCCAGTTCTTGGCATTCCACTGATGAGATCTTCCTGCAGTCGGGGAGCACCACTAAATACTTAATACTGAGGGTAGCTCTGGCTATCTAATGCTAAGGGGCACTGTGGCTACCTATGACGGGAAAGGGAAGTAAGGGAAGTGACAGCTGGGCCAGCCAGCACACTTGCAGTGCAGTTGAAGGGTTTGTAGGTTCATGGAGGGGGAAGTCTAGAGTGCCAGGACATCTGTGCCTATAGGGTCTTGTGATGTAAATCCGGGCCTGCCCACAACATGATGGCAGATATAGCTGGAGGCCTCTAGCTACTAATTCAGGCACCTCGAAACCAATACTCTCACCGGCAGGCTTTTTTTTAGCTCGGGTCAGGGGGAACTCTGTGGTTGAATGCTGGCAGCTATTACTAATTCTCTGCACTGTTCTCAGACCAAATTTATGTCAGAAAACTTTCGGAGGGTTCAGGTGAATTGAATATAACCCGCATAATTTCAACATAAACCATTTTGTCATTTAATGCTTTTAAAAATTACTTTTTCATTTCAATCTGCACTCAGCCATGATTTTCTAGAACACAGTGAAAATGAGATTTCTCTTCCTTGTCTCAATATGAATAGTGTTCTGTTTGCCGACAGGATATCCCAGAATTCTACTTTTGTTGCACCTTAAATTGGCTCAGTCTCGACTTCTACCAGACGTCTTTATGCAGGGGAAGGGGGTCCGAAAGTAGACCTCAGCAATACTAGCCTAGGATGATGAAGTGAGCAAGAGGTTACATTTAGAGGAAACCGTATGACACAATTAGGAGAGAAAATGCTTCCCTATAACACCATAATGGCCAGAAACGGCCTTGTCTCCAGCTTTGTCCTTATTTAAAGTCTAATAATGAGATACAAATATTCCAAAGTGATGAAAATTTAGCATGTGACTTGAAATTGCGCCATGACAAATAAGCAGTAACAGCATTAGACTTGCCCAATTCCTGCATGGAATCCTCTGATACTGGATACACTCGTATCAAAATACAAAATAAGTGTGGAGACTGGCTGGAGGTGTTACCAATGGGGAGGAGGGTTTGCAATGCACAGAACATTTCAGGCAGGAGAAAAAAAAGAGTAAAGGAGGAAATGACATCAGGATTGACTTCAGTCAGAGGCAGTAAAGATGGAAAATGCCTGGAACAGGTTTTTTTTTATTTACTATATAAAATTCACTGAAATCAAAACATAGACAGTACTATACATATGTTATGTAAGTGGAACAAGTATGTATCTACTTATATATGTGGTTTGTTTTCCTGGGATAGTAGGACTGTCCCTGCTGCTTTAAACTCCAGTGAATAAATGAGACTGTGGGACCTTCAACATGGGCAAGCTGAAATCCAAGAGCCTGTGATTGCATGACATGAGATTATATTGTCAGAACGGTGCTGCAGACATCTCCTCTGCTATGCTTTGTGACAACAAAATGCAGCTTGCATAGCTAACGAAAGAGTAGGTGTGTTTGTTTGTTTTTACAGGTGCCCTCTGAAGCAGGGGGAGGAGCCTGAACTATCTGTACCACCCCACCCTCACTCACCACGGAACACCCACTGAGTGGAGTAAAAGACCCACTTACAGAGCTTGGGAAGGTAATCAAAGAAACACCAAGTGAGCTGATTTGAAAGAGTTTTAGAAACAGGCACACAGGCCTGTATGACCAGTCTCTTAGGTCTTCAAAATGCACTTATTTATTTCTGCCATTGGATGCTTATTAAAGTGTTCCTGAAGTGAACATACCCACTAGATGTAACAAGTGTTGAGGAGGCAGCTGCGGGCAACCTTGCCGCCGCCGCTGCTGCCTCCATTCCGCTGCCCAGTATGTCTCCCGTGCCTCCGGCTTTCTAGCACGCCGAGGACAGGTTTGTCAGCCGCTCATTTGGTCGCATTGTCGCGTGTGCGCGCGCACAGACAGGACCTTAATGCAGGGAGGAGGCACGTCAGCTGACCGAATGGTCGGCTGGCGTCAGCTCCTCATTGGCTGAGAGTATTGGGCGTGCCTATGGGGGCTCCTCCGCTTCTTAAGCCTCTTGGCTTCACTCGCAACTCGTCTGCTGTTGCGAATACTTCGTGTTAGCGCTCAGACCTTAGATAGATCTGGTGTGCTTTGATCCGGGAGGAAACCGGGGATTTCACACTAGACAGAAATTATTGTTGTTTATATTACTCTCTATTGATAACCTGTGTGTATGACTCTGGCTTGCTTCTGACCTCTCTCTCGTTTACTGACTCTGTACTTCTGCCCATCTGATCCTGCTGCCGACTTTGCCTGTATTACCTCCTTCCTATTGCCTTCTGATTTTGTACTGTTATTACCTGTCTGACCTCGCCTCCCCACCAGAGAGCCCTGATCTCTGGTGAGAACTCCTGTACTGATAGTACCCACCAACTCCTCTGGTGAGGTATATCTAAATCTATTAAGTACTACTGTTGCACCAAGCATTATACATTAGTTATCTCTCCTGTGTGTTGCTATACTTGCATTATTGGTGATTCTGCAGATCACCACATAATCAGGTATAGTGTATGGATTATTGGTGATACTGCAGATCACTCTATAACCAGACATCTGTATTTGCTGACACCAATCATTACACTAGAATGAAGCCATTCATGCATGTTTTTTTCCTCTGTGTACCAGCAGCTACGGTCTCCTGGCCATCCCTGGACCGTACACACATAGACCGTTCTTGCGCACGCCCAGTATGGATGCACCATCAAAAGGCTTCCACTACTGAGTATCCAAATACCCACCCCTCATTACAAGACTGCTTCAAAGCAAAATGATATGCCATGATCAAGTGACAAAAAGAAAACACAAGTGACAAAAAGTGACAAACAAAACCCATAAATCATAAATCAAAACCCAAAATGAGGCCTACAAATTCAAGCATATCATACTTAAATTCTAACAATAAATACTACTGTAGTTTAACTTACATAACCTAGGGAACAAGTACCACAAGTGATGAGATATACAACATATCTGGTGCCACAATTAATAAACATGACAAACGACAATATTTACAAGTGGAAATACCACTTTTGTGAGATCCAACAGTGGATAGCCATGTTCTAGTAGCAGACTCCCAGCTGAACAAACTTGGGGACAATATCTGTCCCAAGGTCGGGGCATGTCTACTCGCGAACCTCACATCGTCCTTTAACACGTGACTAAGACTGTTATCCGCCTGCAGGACAGGAAGATACTTGGTGATGATATCAGTAACCTGTTTGTATTCCGAGGAATAGGAAGTGACAAAGGTAGGTCTGTATGGCTCAGAAGGACATCATTTAGAGGGGCTAACCAAATCTGTCCTAGTTCTCCTGGCCACTCAGGTTCTACCACCCTGGGTACCCTCTAGCCACACACGAGCCTCAACAATATCAAGTTCCTGTTGGACATCAATTCCTCAGAACAGTTACGTTTGGCTCTAGTAAATTCACCCACCGGTATGCCACGAATGGTAAGGGTAGGGTGGCAACTGTCCATAGGCAAACACAGGGGGGATTACAGTTGCCCAGAATCCCCCCTCGGACCAGGGCCGGTGCAGTGTCTGCGGACAGGCACAGGTTGTGACACCAGAATATCTGCAGGCATCCTGCAGCTCACAGCACTTTCCCCTTTCTTTCCCTGCTACAGTTGCCTTTGGATGGAGCAGCAGCGTGTGTACAGAGCATGGAGCAGCAGCGTGTGTACAGAGCATGGAGCAGCAGTGTGTGTACAGAGCATGGAGCAGCAGTGTGTGTACAGAGCATGGAGCAGCAGTGTGTGTACAGAGCATGGAGCAGCAGTGTGTGTACAGCGCATGGAGCAGCAGCGTGTGTACAGAGCATGGAGCAGCAGTGTGTGTACAGAGCATGGGGCAGAAGCGTGTGTACAGAGCATGGAGCAGTTGGGTGCGTACAGAACATGGGGCAGCAGTGTGTGTACAGAGCATGGAGCAGCAGTGTGTGTACAGAGCATGGAGCAGCAGTGTGTGTACAGAGCATGGAGCAGAAGTGTGTGCACAGAGCATGGGGCAGCAGCGCGTGTACAGAGCATGGAGCAGTTGGGTGCGTACAGAGCATGGGGCAGCAGTGTGTGTACAGAGCATAGAGCAGCAGTGTGTGTACAGAGCATGTAGCAGCAGCGTGTGTACAGAGCATGGGGCAGCAGCGTGTGTACAGAGCATGGAGCAGCAGTGTGTGTACAGAGCATGGAGCAGCAGTGTGTGTACAGAGCATGGGGCAGCAGCGTGTGTACAGAGCATGAAGCAGCAGTGTGTGTATAGAGCATGGAGCGGCAGCATGTGTACAGAGCATGGAGCAGCTGCGTGTGTGTACAGAGCATGGAGCAGCTGCGTGTGTGTACAGAGCATGGGGCAGTAGCGTGTGTACAGAGCATGGAGCAGCAGCGTGTGTACAAAGCATGGAGCAGTTGGGTGTGTACATGGAGCATCTTTAGGGAACTTAAGCATGGAGCAGTTGGGTGTGTACATGGTGCATCTTTAGGGAACTTAACAGAGTACAGAGCCATGTATGAGCACAGCCCTGTGCCACTGCTGGGTGAATACTTTACTTTCACCTTCATTAGCAATGTCGGCTGTCCTCATTAGGCTGTCCTCATTATTATCTGTATCCAAAGTGCTCCTGATCAATCCCGTTGTCGATCGGAAGCAGAATGAACATTTAGGAAATAATTGTCAGATCCTGTCAGTCGGATGGGAAATTGCATTGTGTATACCCAGCATGATGTCCTACCATATTATTATACTGAATTGTGCATGGCTGAGGGAGACCTGTTTTCAGGAATCCCCCCCTTGAAAATCCTGGGTTTTCCCCTGGGGTGGAAAGTGAATGTCACTCCGCGCAGGTCGGGTGATCAATAGGATTTATATAATGCTATCTGTAACAATCACTCACAATACAGGGGGCAGTAGTGATCGGATACTAGATGATGCCAGTAGTGTTTAGAGATGTCGCAAACCCGCTGAAATTTGTTCGTGAACCGCGAACGTGAATTTGCGGAAAAGTTTGTGGACCGACGAACATCGCAAACCTCCATAGACTTCAAAGGGCAGGCGAACTTGAAAAACTTCAAACATTCATTCTGGCCACAAAAGTGATGGAAAAGATGTTTCAAGGGGTGTAACACCTGGAGGGGGGCATGGCGGAGTGGGATACACGCCAAAAGTCCCCGGGAAAAATCCGTATTTTACGCACAGCAGCGTTATAATCCCTAAAAGGCAGAAATCACATTGTATTGCTAAATTGGAGGCCTAAAGTAGTTGAAAACATCTTGCGTTTGTACTGTATACATAGATCAGCAGGTAGTGTAATTAGAGTACTGCTTCACACTGGCAGACCAAACTTGCTGTGTAACGCACCGCAAACAGCTGATTGTGTAGTGATGGCCGTGCTGGACTGGTGCGCACCATGGCGAGAGTGCAGGCGATGGTGGTTTTAAAGCCCATATGGTCGGGCTGAGGTAGCTCAATGACAGAACACAACAGTTACTGGCCAGCTGATTTAATTTGTTCTGTCCACAATGAAGCAACGACCTTATTATCTTGGGTGTGCCCCCAACACTCTCATATAGGTCATTGCTTTATTGTGATACGCAAGCCCCTTCACTGCGACAAGGTAGCAATCACAAAGGGGAATGGGCACATGTTTTGTTGCAGCCGCAGTGCAGCCAGAAAAATTAGGCATGTACACGCACCAGAAAAATTATTTGTTTTTTTGCTAGCGGCCGCTGCCTGATAGCGGCGGCCTTAAAAATTCAGGGATCCACCTGGAGTCCTGGACCCTGTGCGTGGTGGCAGAGAAGGCAGTCAAGCGGCCTGCAGGCAGAGATGCTGTGTGCAGAGTCAGGACAAGGTCCTTCAGCACCCAAGGCTGAGACAGCAAAGTGCGCCCCTCCATCCCTCCCACCCCAGCCATCACACACTGATTGCTACTAGACTAAGAGGTGCCCTAGAGCCCCCAACCTCCCCAACACCTTAATCTCTAGTTATTTGGCTTGCAGTCACTGTCATGTATCCCCTTTTCTTATTTCTTTCTGCTTCAAACACAATTGGGAATGACAGCTGAATGAGTTGTGTGCCCCCTCCTACACTCCAGCCTCTGCCTCGGCCCGGCCCTGGCTGTGTGGGGACTGACTCAGTCTTCAGTCAGGCAGTCACACAGCGTGCAGGCAGAGATGCTGTGTGTGGGGACTGACTTAGTCTTCGGGCAGGCAGTAGCCCTCTAGGATCCATGCCTCATTTATTTTGATAAAGGTGAGGTACTGAACACTTTTTTGACTTAGGCGACTTCTCTTCTCACTGACAATGCCTCCTGCTGCGCTGAAGGTCCTTTCTGACAGGACACTTGAGGCGAGGCAAGCCAGAAGTTGGATGGCAAATTATGACAGCTCTAGCCACAGGTCAAGCCTGCGCACCCAGTAGTCCAAAGGTTCATCGCTGCTCAGAGTGTCTATAGCCGCAGTTAAGGCCAGGTAGTCGGCTACCTGCCGGTCAAGGCGTTGGTGGAGGTTGGATCCGGAAGGGCTAAGGCGAGGCGTTGCACTAAAGAATGTCCGCATGTCCGACATCACCATGGGATTGCTAGAGCGACCTGTCCTTGCCTGCATGGACATGGGAGGAGGAGTAGGAGGATTACTGGCAGTGGCACCTTTATTCCGTTGTGCTGTGACATCACGCTTAAACGCACTGTAAAGCATACTTGCCAGCTTGTTGTGCAACTGCTGCATCCTTTCTGCCTTCTGGTAATTTGGTAACATCTCTGCTACTTTGTGCTTACACTGGGGGTCCAGTAGCATTGCCACCCAGTACAGGCCACCCCCCCTTTTTTTATACGGGGGTCCCTCAACAGGCTGGACAGCATGAAAGACCCCATCTGCACAAAGTCGAATGCCGACCTACTATCCATCTCCTCTTGCTCTTCCTCAGTGATGTCAGGTAAGTTCTCCTCCTCCTCCCCCCAGCCATGAACAATACCATGGAAAAGGTGAGCAGCACAAGCCCCCTGAGACGCCTGCTGTGGTTTTTCTTCGGCCTCCTCCTCAAAGCCACCTTCCTCTTCTGACTCCTCTTCCCCAGACTACTCCTCCTCCTCCCTCCTAATCCGTGATGCCACAGGTGTTGATGATGCCACAGGTGATGTTTCCAACAAATCTTCCTCCTCTTCCTGTTCACGCTCCTCTACAGCTTGATCCACCACTCTACGCACGGCACGCTCCAGGAAGAAAGCATATGGGATCAAGTCACTGATGGCGCCTTCACTGCGACTAACCAGGTTTGTCCCCTCCTCAAATGGACGCATAAACCTTCAGGCATTATGCATGAGTGTCCAGTACTTCGGTCAGAAAATGCCGAGCTCCCCAGAGCATGACTTTTGAGCGTAGCTGTACAGATACTCATTGACGGTTTTCTCCTGTTGTAGCAGGCGGTCAAACATGAGGAGTGTTGAATTCCAGCGAGTCGGGCTATCACAAATCAAGCGCCTCACCGGCAAGTTGTTTCTGCGTTGAATATTGGCCAAGCGCACCATGGCTGTGTAGGAACACCTGAAATGCCCACACACCTTCCGGGACTGCTTCAGGATCTCCTGTAAACCTGGGTACTTACAGAAAAATCTTTTGATTATGAGATTCAGCACATGTGCCATGCAGGGTACATGTGTCAACTTTCCCAAAATAAAAGCCTACAAGAGATTGCTGCCATTGTCACACACCATGTTGCCAATCTCCAGTTGGTGCGGAGTCAGCCACTGATCCACCTGTTTGTTCAGCGCAGCCAGGAGAGCTGCTCCAGTGTAACTCTCAGCTTTCAGGCAAGACATGTCCAAGATGGCGTGACACTGTTGTACCTGGCATGCAGCATAGGCCCTGGGGAGCTGGGAGTGTGCAGTTTGAAAGGAGAACGCAGCAGTAGAGTAGCACTCAGCCGAGGAGGATGACAGTGAAGAGGATGTAGCAGGAGGAGTAGGAGGAGAAGGAGAGGAGCTGGCAGCAGGCTTGCCTGCAAGCCGTGGAGGTGTCACAACTAGGTCCGCTGCACAGCCACGTACTTCCTGCTTGCCAGTGGTCACCAGGTTGACCCAATGTTCTGTATAAGTAATGTACCTGCCCTGACCGTGCTTTGCAGACCTGGCATCCATGGTCATATGGACCCTTGACCCAATGCTGTGTGCCAGAGATGACACAATTTGCCTTTCAACATCACGGTACAGTTTGGGTATCGCCTTTTGGGAAAAATAATTGCAGCCTGGTATCTTCCACTGCGGTGTCCCAATTGCCACAAATTTTCAGAAGGCCTCAGATTTCACCAGCTGGTATGGTAACAGCTGGCGAGCTAACAACTCCACCAAGCCAGCTGTCAGACGCTGGGGGCTGACTGACAGACATTGGCTTCTTCTGCTCAAATATTTCCTTAATGGACATCTGGCTGCTGTGGGCAGAGGAGCAGGAACCACTCAAGGTAAGAGGCGGAGTGGAGGAGGGAGAGGGAGTCTGTGAAGGTGCAAGGAATAAAGTATCTGAAGATGCTGCACCTGAAGGAGGAAGAGGAGGCGGAGGGTGGCTTTGCGTTTGTGTGCTGCTTTTCCTCAGCTGGTCATCCCATTGCTGTTTGTGCTGTCTCATCATGTGCCTTCGTAAGGCAGTTGTCCCTACGTGGGTCTTGGTCTTTCCACGACTCACTTTTTGGTGGCAGAGAGTACAGATGGCATCGCTGTGATCGGAGGCAGACACACAAAAAAATCTCCACACCGCTGAGCCCTGGGATGATGGCACTTTGGTGGTCGCGGCAGCAGCTGACCTTGAAAGGCATGTTGGCTGGCTGTCCATAGGTGGCGATACATGCCATGAGCTGTTTCTGACGATGAGCTCTTCCTGCTTCTTTCAGACACTCCTCTCCTCCTTCTCCTCTCTGACTCCCCCTCTGAACTGTCCCCCTGTTCATCTTGTCTATTGGGAACCCACATGACATCCATGGCATTATCATCAACATCATCATAATCTTCCTCCACAGCTTCGCTTGTATCAGACACCTCCAAAACTGCACCAACAACAGGTACTTCATCATCCTCACACTTTACGTCCATACTGACGCCTAACTCAGGAATATGAGGTGGTGTAACATGCTTCGCGCCTTCACCTTGTAACAATAATGGCTGTGAATCAGTTATTTCCCAACTAAATAACTCCTGTGAAATGTCAAATGCAGCGGATGTGGCGCTAGTAGTAGCAGTGGTGGCTGCCGACTGAGTGTTAAGTGGGGTGCCAGAATCAGAGCAGGAGGAGGAAGATATGTCACGGTTCCGTGCAGATGCTGATGTAGATGAGGTGTTCTGTGTTAAATAGTCAACAATGTCCTGACAATCTTGGGAGTCGATGGCACATGCCTTTTAAACACTGTACTTTGGTTGAGGGCCGCACGAAATCACGACACTACGACCTCAAACAGACCTGCCGGGTGGCCTGCCTCTGGCTCTGCCTCTTGTTTTGTCCATATTGGGGGGGATGAAGTGAAAGGTATGCACTGACTGCTGCTATAATACAATTGTGCACACAGGTGCAGTGAGAAGGTATGCGCTGACTGCTGGTGGTATAATGTAACATGCAGTTACACAGGTGCAGTGAGAAGGTATGCACTGACTGCTGCTATAATACAATTGTGCAATGAATCACACAGGTGCAGTGAGAAGGTATGCACTGACTGCTGCTATAATACAATGTACAATTGTGTAGTTACACAGGTGCAGTGAAAAGGTATATACACTGACTGCTGGTGGTATAATGCAACGTGCAGTTACACAGGTGCAGTGAGAAGGTATGCACTGACTGCTGATGATATAATACAATGTGCAGTTACACAGATGCAGTGAAAAGGTATATGCACTGACTGCTGGTGGTATAATGCAACGTGCAGCTACACAGGTACAGTGAAAACGTATGCACTGACTGGTGGTGGTATAATATAATACAAAGTGCAGTCACACAGAGCCAGTGAAAAGGTATGCACTGAATGTGCTAGGCCTGGCACAGTATAGCAATTAGCAAGGGTCATCTGCGACAGATAGGGCTGTGTATGCAGTGTCAGTGGCACACAGAAAAAAGAAAAAAAAATCAGAAGAACATTAGCTCTCAAAAGAGCTGTTTTTGTGGTGATTTTCTGCAACAAATATCACCAAGGAGCAAGCTAACAAGACCTAACTAAGCTTTCCCTATCGCTGTTGCAGCAACCTCTCCCTTTTCTCACTACAGGCAGCACACAGAGTAAGAACATGGCCAACGCTGCTGCCTTTTATAAGGGGGGGGGGGGGCTCCAGGAGGGAGTGCAGCCTGATTGGCTGCCATGTGTCTGCTGACTGTGATACAAAGGGTCAAAGTTTAGTATAGGGGGCGGGTAGAACTCGCTAAAAGTTTGCGACCCGATGCGAACGCGAATCCACGATGTTCGCGCAAATAAGTTCGCGTGCAAACCGTTCGAGACATCTCTAATCCAGAGCACGCAGAGTGGATTATTGGGTGAGTGCAGCTGCCAAAGCTTCCTTCTATGTGTATTAAATGAGCACGAGAGATCTGATTCAAATGCCCTAAGTACAAATGGATCAACAGGTCCTAGTTAATAATATTATTAAATAAAGTAATATATAGGTGGTATATCCCTTTTAGCCCTCATAAGATTCTAGTCTTGATATGGGCATATACTGTAGAGCGTTTGGGGATAACCACAGTGGCGTAGCTAAGGAGCTGCAGGCCCCGATGCAAGTTTTACATTGGGGCCCCCCCAAGCACTCTATACATAAAAATTGATACAGCGCACCAAAACTTGCCAATGGCAACTACAGTGGCAGAGGTGCAAGAAGGGGATGGGGAGAAGTTTGTTAATGATTACCACTATTCAAAGTGTCTATAGAAGTAATTATTATGATCACAGGACCAAAAGAGAGCAAATACTGTAGTTGAGGGAGGGCCCTTCGGGGCCCCTTTGGCCCAAGGGCCCCGATGCGGTCGCTACCTCTGCACCCCCTATTGCTACGCCCCTGGATAACCAGCTTTTCAATGTATTCAAAGATACTAAGATGAATTTTGAGTCACATCATCTAATAATTAAAACTTATACTTTATTATAAATGCATAAAACATGTTTTTTTTTTTTTTTTTTTTAAAAGACACATAGGCCTCGATTCATAAAAGTGCTGTCGGGAAGGTAACGTTGAGCGGGGAAACACCGCTGTCGGTATTTCCGCCTTCAGGGTGGTCATTCATAAAAATTTTGCTAGCTGTGACAGGCGTGCGGAGATACTCCGCTGTAGGCAGGCGTTAGGCTGTCCTACGCATGCGGAAAAAGGAGAAGCAGGCGGAGTCCCTCCGTGCGGTGTTCTCTCTGCAGCTGCTTGGGAGGTCTGTCCCATTCACTGCACTGTATTCCGCATGCTTCTCGCCACATCAGAGGTAGCGGTAATACCCGTCCGCATACCGCTACCTCTAATCTTTATGAATTGACATTTGTTACTTTTGCTATGATAATCACCGCGCAAGGCGGTGATTGATCACTCTGCTCGCGAATGTCGGCTTTTCATGCGGAAAAAGCCTTTATGAATAAAGATTCTGCTGTGTGGTCGGTAAAGTGTGCCGTTTTCAGCATTCCCGCATGCGGGAATGCTTTATGAATCGAGGCCATATTGTTAGAACAGATGAAAGCTGATATAGCCATTATAGTAATAGGTGCTACATGCAATAACCACAATTCAGCATACAATTTTGGGGTTACATTGGGAGCAGAGTGTCCGTATGTACTTTAAAAGCAATTAATACACAATGGCCGAAATATACTCGATGTTTCAATGCGTTTCGTGAATGAGACAGTTGTATAATCCACTTCTTCAGGAGTAGCATATTATTCCTGGCTTAAAGGCACAAATACATTGTGGGCTGGTATCCCATGGGTTCAAAAGGAGATCTATTTGTATCTCTCTTATTTATATTGCAAGCTCCCAGATGTCGAAATCATCACAATTGGAAGCAAGGAGCGTATTATTGGACTGTGGATTGTAAGTCAGGCAAAACCAGCCAGTAGGGATGTCCATGGGCGTTGCTAGCCCTATTTTAGGGGGTTCTAAAAAAATTGAATACATTTTTCAGGAGTAGGATGGATGAAATTGTTTATCTTCACAGTTTATTTTCAACTTGGATTTTCCATAATGTTCATGTATGAGTTAAAACTTTTGTACAGTATTTAGTTTAAATTGCGGTTGCCACTTTGCGATAGATAAGTGACTTTTGGGTTGCAGTTTGGGCACTCGGCCTCCAAAAGGTTCGCCACCACTGTCCTAATCTGATGTCCCACCATTGCTAGGTTCATGTAAATTTGTCTCCACCCGTTACCACACCTATATTCTGGTCCATGGCCCACCCATTTTTCGGTGCGGCGCGATAAGCACGCTGCACAACGTGATCCTCATATTTTTGGCACGCTAGCTGCAGTGTGCTGAATTCTGCTGCTTACAGTATGTACAGTATACGCTGTTCTCTAGTGCCTGCACTGTGTGCGGATTTACCTCCAGTGTGTACAGTGTAAGGTGTTACTCTGTGCCTTTACTGATTGTAAACCAGCTATATTGTATGCTGATCCCTGCTACTTTCAGTATGTACAGTATTAGCTGTAAAGCCTGGTACACACATACACACATGACGTGATTACCGCTGATCACGGGGGGGGGGGTTGTGATTAGCGGCAATCGCAAACGTGTTCCCTGCAGCATTTTGCTTATAAAAGCGCTGATCGTGAACGCTCTGAGTCACAAGAGTGTGCAGTGATTTTACCGTGCTATTCGCGATAAAATCACCCGCGCCAAACTGTAGCTCTAAGCTTTACCGTTTTGCACTTTTAAGTGTGAATGGGCCCTAAAGCCCCCTACACACATTCAACAGCGGTCTTTTAGGCTCTCACAACTTTGCTTGTGAAACACCTAAAAAGATCTCTTGCTATTGTTCAAGCAGCTGATTAGACTGATAAGTCAATTCAACATTGGGATTGATTTCTTATCAGTCTTATCAGCTGCTTGAACAATAGCAAGATAATTTTTTAGGTGTTTCACAAGAAAAGTTGGGAGAGCCTAAATGTCCGCTGTTGAGTGTGTGTATGGGGCTTTAAGGGACCCGAGCAGCGCCTGGAATTAAAAGATTATACTTACCTGGAGCTTTTTCCAGCTCACTGTAGGTGGCGAGGTCCCCCGGCGTCCTCATGGCTCCTCTCCTTGTGCCTCCGCCGTCCCCCGTTCCCGGGGTCAGGCCAGCTTTTCCTGGTTAATGATGCATGGCGTCATCACGTCGCCTACGGTGAGCTGGAAGAAGCACCAGGTAAGTGTAATCTTTTAATTTCAGGCACTGCTCGGGGTCCCTTTAAGACTGTGTTTGTCTTTGGACAAAAACATTTCTGAGCTCTACAGATTAGGTTTCATCAGCAGCTTATCTTATCAGCCACCTTACAGCAGCAGCTGTCAGCCTTTTCCTGTGTCGTAGGCAAAGGCAAGATCAAGAGCCAGGGGACCTAGGTATAGTATATAACTTATACTACTTGCATCCTTATAAATCAGAGGATTGTTAGGCAGGGTCATATAGATGTAGGTTTAGTAAACGCATTAGAGTTCCAACATTTTTTTATTTTTGCCGTCGAATACCACTTTAACTTGTGCAGTTAGTGGGGTAGCAGATATGCAGAAAACGTTACCAACTGCCCACACTTAGTAACCTCAGGCAGAGAGGTTATTACATTGAAAACATTAAGTTTGCGAACAGTAAGAAATAAAAAAAAAATACAAAACAATAGGTACAAAGTCTCATCATCACAAAGACAAGTACAAAACGCATCTGTAGGACAGAGAGTAAGAAAATTACAGTATTCAGGTACATTTCACTTCCTCGTAAGAAGGAGAGACTAATGCGCGGGTTTGGACGCCGCTTAGCGCAGTAAAGGTGACAGTCGTGTTAGAGATGAATCATGCTTAAACTCAGTTGTCAGTCAGGCAGAGCTTGTAATTTGTCAGCTCAGGCGTCGTTATTGCGCTTTTAAATGGCGCTCTCGCATTTAGCTGAAGGTTTGTTGACACCACGGCGCCCATCGAAGCATTAAATGTTAATTTTCTCGGGATTATTTATCAACATGTGACAGTATTGTGACACCGAGTTACATTTTTACCATGGCAGTCAAAAGAATACGGCTTCCGAAGGGCTAAACGGTGCGAACGGTGCGCGACGGGACATGTCTGGTAACGGCCAATGTGTTGTTATGCGGAAGCAGAACTTTAGGAAAAAAATATAATCCTTCATTTTTTTATTTTTTTTTTTACAATGGGGGACTAGAGATGTCAGCGAGAGGCCAATAACTCCCGCTTGCATTAAAAAGTAATGCAAATTGTATGTAATATGGAATTGGACTAATCAGATTTTACCATCAGATGATTGGCCATGAATTCAAGGGAATCTGAAGTGAAAATAAACTTATGATATAATGAATTGTATGTGTAGTACAGCTACGAAATAGAACATTAGTAGTACAGATATGCGTCTCATATTGTTTCTAGCACAGGAAGGGTTAAAAAAAACGTATGTTGTTGTCTATACAAAAGCGCTGCTCTGAGCTCTCTGACCCAACTTGGGTAGGAGACAGTCCTATTTTCTGAAGCACAGAAAATATATAAATATATTACATAAATCAATAAAACAGTGAGAAGCAGCTTCAGATAAGGTTTTACTGCAGGGGAGTTCAAAGGAGCATTAGCTCTGCTCTGTTTCATAGTTTAAAATACAATGGCGCACATGCAAGGCAATTGTTCTCCCAAGTTTTCTCCTAGGTGATAATTTTTGTTATCTTCTCTTTAAAAACATGTTTAAGCATTTCACAATTTAAAAGGTACCAAGAATAGTAGACAAAGTACTATTAACCACTTTACCACTGAGGGGTTTTACCCCTTGAGCACCAGAGCAATTTTCACCTTTCAGCGCTCCTTCCATTCATTCGTCTATAACTTTATCATTACTTATCGCAATGAAATGAACTATATCTTGTTTTTTTTCGCCACCAATTAGGATTTCTTTAGGTGGGACATTATGCCAAGAATTATTTTATTTGAAATGTGTTTTAATGAGAAAATAGAAAAAAATGTGGGAAAAAATTATTATTTTTCAGTTTTCGGCCATTATAGTTTTTATATAATGCATGCTACTGTAATTAAAACCCATGAAATGTATTTGCCCATTTGTCCCGGTTATAAAACCGTTTAAATTATGTCCCTATCACAATGTTTGGTGCCAAGATTTTATTTGGAAATAAGGGTGCTTTTTTTTCAGTTTTGCATCCATCCCTAATTACAAGCCCATAGTTTATGAAGTAAAAGTGTTATATCCTCTTGACATAAATATTTAAAAATTTCAGTCCCTAAGGTAACTATTTTTTTTTTTTTTATTGTATTTTTTTAATTACAAAAAAAATAAAATTGGGGTGTGTGGGAGGTAATGAGTTAATTTATTGTGTAAAACTAATGTATTTGTATATGTAAAATGCTTTAGGGTGTAGTTTTACTATTGGCCACGAGATGGCCACAGTGAGTGTGTGTCCGGAAGGACGCTTACAGGAAGCACTACGAGGCTGGCAAAATCACAATGATTGCACTGTTTCTCATAGAAGCAGCAGATCATTGCGGGGGCTTAGCAGAGCCGGATTAAGGCTAAATGGGGCCCTAAGCAAAGTAACTGATTTGAGCCCCCCCATCATGTTGTAATAGAATCAAAAGATGCAGCTGCACAGCAACATGCTGCACACACCGGGGCAGCCGAGCTACTGGTTGCTATGGGCAACAGCCCGCTTTCCTCTGTGGGTGCACAATGCAGGGAATAGCAGCGGCAAAATGCAGAGTGAGAGATAAATGGCTGGGACATTTGCACTGAGGGGCTGGGGCACCCCTGTGAAGAGGGCGCCAGATATCACAGCAGCAGCACTTTCCCCCTGCATCTTGAGCCTGGCAATAGCAGAAAGATCTGGACACCGCCTAACCGGAAGCCGTTCCCCAGACAGAATTACATAACCACCCCCACCACTGAACAACCGATTTCCTCCCAAACTAGACAGCCGCCATGCAGCCTCCATCCCAGTGAATACGATAGTCCAGCAGAGAAGGCAGCTGCAGCGGGGGAGAATGACAGCACCAGATGACTCACATTCACCTATTGCGATCCAAGCAAAAGAGGTCCTGTCATCCGGAGCCCATCTGTCTCCTCTAGAGTGCTGCCGCTCTGTTACCACTACTATTACTACTTCCTACTTCCTGTCTGATCTGAGAATCAGGATGTTCAGAGCGAGTGGCTGCACTGTAGAAGAGACAGATGGGTTTCAGATGATGGGATCTCTATCGCTTGGATCATGGATAGGTGAGTGAGCATTTGCCAACTGCTGCTAATCATTCTTGCTGCAGCTGTGGTTCTCTGTGGGAAGGGAGGGCGGAGTGGGCAGCGGCAGAGCGCACAGTAGCAGAAGAGGGACCTAGGAGGAGAGCCTGGCTCTGAAGACAATCACGGGATCATTTGAAAAGACAAGACAAATAACATTTATATCTCGCTTTTCTCCTGGCGGACTCAAAGCGCCAGAGCTTCAGCCACTAGGACGCGCCCTATAGGCAGTAGCAGTGTTAGAGAGACTTGCCTAAGGTCTCCTACTGAATAGGTGCTGGCTTACTGAACAGGCAGAGCCGAGATTTGAACCCTGGTCTCCTGTGTCAGAGGCAGAGCCCTTAAAGGGACTCCGAGCAGTGCCTGTGGGTATGCCTTTAAAGAGAACCCGAGGTGTGTTTAAAGAATGTTATCTGCATACAGAGGCTGGATCTGCCTATACAGCCCAGCCTCTGTTGCTATCCCAAACCCCACTAAGGTCCCCCTGCACTCTGCAATCCCTCATAAATCACAGCCGTGCTTTGAGGCTGTGTTTACATCTGTAGTGTCAGTCTCAGCTGCTCCCCTGCCTCCTGCATAGCTCCAGTCCCTGCCCCCGTCCCTTCCCTCCAATCAGCAGGGAGGGAAGGGATGCAGGCGGGGACTGGAGTTCTGCAGGAGGCGGGGAGAGCAGCAGACTGACACTATAGAGATAAACACAGCCAGCTCTGACAAGCTGTTTGTCAGCAGCGTGGCTGTGATTTATGAGGGATTGCAGAGTGCAGGGGGACGTTAGGGGGGTTTGGGATAGCAACAGAGGCTGGGCTGCATAGGCAGATCCAGCCTCTGTATGCAGATAATATTCTTTAAACCCACCTCGGGTTCTCTTTAAGCATACCCACAACTAATTAATTACATCTTCACACCTACCAGCATGATGTTTGTAATTATAACCCCCTGGGTTCCTTATATTTCATTGCATTGTGCTGAATCGAGCTGCCGACTTTGGAGAAAAGTCGTCCTGTGGCTGCGATTTCGATCGTTAAAATAGCGAAAACTAAAAGGCATAGGGCAGCCATTTATATATCGTTGGAAAGAGGAGAAAGAGAGCTTTAAAATGATATGCATATGCAAACATTATATGTTAATAGAAAGATAATGATTAAACATAAGGTTTAATATATACCTAATCCTTGGGAAGACCTGAGACTATCATTACTTTTATTAGTTATGCATAATCAATGGGTCAAACATATGGCTCCTGATATAGGGGTATTCCACTCCCAATGTTCTTTAAAGGGAACCTAAACTGAGAAGGATATGGATTTTTCCTTTTAAAATAATACCAGTTGCCTGACTCTCCTGCTGATCCTCTACCTCTAATACTTTTAGCCACAGCCCCTGAACAAGCATGGTGATCAGGTGCTCTGACTGAAGTCAGACTGGATTAGCTGCATGGCTGTTTCAGGTGTGAGATCCAGATACTACTGCAGCAAATTAATCAGCAGGAGAGTCAGTCAACTGGTATTGTTTAAAAGAAAACATCCATATCCCTCTCAGTTTAGGTTCCCTTTAACATGGTCGTACTGTCCTTTTTAACCCCTTAGTTCATGTGGTGTGACCAGGGCCGGGCCGGGCCGGGCCGAGGCCAAGGCGAGAGAGGCTCCAGCCTCAGGGCGCAGTGTAGGAGGGGGCACTCAACACTTAGCTATTATTACCCTATTGTGTTTAAAGCAGAGAGAAATAAGAAAAGGGGATACATGGCAGCGACTGCAAGCCAGATAACTAGAGATGAAGGTGTTGGGGGCCCTGGGGCGCCTCTTAGTCTAATAGCAATCAGTGTGTGACGGCTGGTTTGGGGGGGGGGGGATGGAGTGGCGCACTTTGATTTCTCAGCCTTGGGTGCTGGAGGTCCTTGTCCCAGCTCTGGGTGTGACTATTACCTGTCAGGTGTACGGTAAATGATGATACAACCATCACATCAATACAAAGTTGAACTGCACATTCAATCCTCGTTTCAAAAATTGTTGTACGTGTGCATTAAATTCTCAGACCTCCAGTGCATTTGCTAAACAGATAACAATGTCTATCTCTCTGTAATACTGCCAGGAGGGTTCCAGTGGTCCTTTTACTCAAGATAAGTAAACAGAGAGCCCAGGAGCCCAGTGGTGTAGTATCCGCTTATATCACAAATGGGAAAGTACAGATGTTTGGATGTTTGTTACTCGCAAAAACGGCTGAACGGATTTGAATGAAATTTGGCACACACATAGTACATTACCTGGAATAAAGTATAGGATACTTTTTATTCCAATAACCAAAAAGGGGGTGGGGAGAAAAACAAATTTCACTGGGATAATGTAAACATCAACCATTCTTACACTGTTAACAGTAGGGTTCTCAAACTTTGCACAGTTGGTCACTGGAGGACTGAGATTAATAATCATAAAAGTGGGTGGAGCCTATAAAAGCCAATAAAAACTCACCCATTGATTTTCAATGGTAATATTCAATCGCTGCTATTCTTGCTCTTCTTGGTACAGTTGGTCAATGGGTGACTGTGGTTCAAATTAAGAAAAGGGGGTGGAGCCACACACAGTCAATCAGATTTGTTTCTTTTCAATGCAAGTTATTGATGCCAAAGACTGCAAAGCTCACAAACTTGGTCATTAAGTAATTAAGTAATTGTGTGTTAGGGTTAGAAAAAGTAGGCACAGCCAACACCAGCCAAATACATAAAAGGGCAACGCTGGGTCATAAGCGGGCGGAGACAAATTCAAATTTTACTAGGAAAATGTAAACTGCAGCCATTCTTACACTGTTAATGGCAGAGTTCTCAAGGTTTGCACAGTTGGTCACTGGGTGACTGGGGTTATTATTCAGAAAAGTGTGTGGAGCCTACAAAAGCCAATCAATATTCACCTATTGATTTTCAAGGGAAAATATTTCATTACTGCCATTCTTGCACTGTTAATGGCACAAGCCTTAAACCTGGTACAGTTGGCCTTTTGGTGACTGGGGTATAAATTCAGAAATGGAGGTTGAGCCACAGTCAATTAGATTTGTTTCATTTTAATGCAAATTATTGATGCCAAAGACCGCAAAGCTCACAAATTAGGTCATTGAGTATTTGTGTGTTAGGATTAGAAAAAGTGGGAAGAGCCAACACTAGCCAAATACATACCCGGGCAACGCTGGGCGACTATTGGTAATAAATGGGAAGTTGTAAGTATATGCAGCTATACTCACAAGAGTGGGTTGCAAATCCCTGCATCCAATGTATAAACCAGTAGGAAATTAACTGTCCCCACTCGTTGTTCCAGGTCCTGCCGAAAGCTGGATGGTTGCTTTCATGTGTATGTAGCTTTTAGGGGGGGGGGGGGGACAATATTTTACCTCCATAGGATCTTTATCTGGATTCTCAAAGGATGGAGGTGTCTAAGTGTAAAAATACATATAAACTTCTAATAGTTAAATAAGAATGAGAGGTAATCTTACCTCTCTCGACAACAAAAACACCAGGCATACTGGAAAAGTATTTATTCAAAACACAAAATAGACAATGTGTTTAACTAGTCTGCTTCCACAGGTCATTGAAGCCTCCATCCTTACAAGTATCTGTAATACTGCCAATGCCATGTGAACCACAACTAATTCTGGGGTAAAACAATTGTCATGCTTGGCAAATAAAGTGAATTGTGATCTGATTCTGATGTTTTGGCGGGCCCTGTAGAAAACCACAGAGATACGAGGAGAGCATATAAGAGAGAAACAAAACAAAATATCTTCGATGTTTTATATTCTTCAGAGTAACCGCCATTAACTTTGATATAAGCTCTTAGCATTGTCCCAGTCTGATTCATGGGGTAGTTACCTGGTAAGGCTTTCAGTTAACAGGGGAGCTTTGTCAAGAGTTAATATGTTGATTTGACTATCTTGCACTCTTACTTATTCTATGATGACCATCCATTGTGTCCTGCAGAGGCAAGCTTAGTATACAGTTCTATTCAGGGCCGGGCCGAGGCAGAGGTGAGAGAGGCTCAAGCCTCAGGGCACAGTGTAGGGGGGGGCGCAGGGCCGGACAGAGGCAGAGGCGAGAGAGGCTCCAGCCTCAGGGCGCAGTGTAGGAGGGGCGAACAACTCACTCAGCTATCATTCCCCTATTGTGTTTGAAGCAGAGAGAAGTAAGAGAAGGGTATACATGGCAGTGCCTGCAAGCCAGATAATTAGAGATTAAGGTGTTGGGGTGGGGGGGGTCTGGGACACCTCTTAGTCTAATACCAATGAGTGTGATGGCTGGGGGTGGGAGGGATGGAGGGACGCACTTTGGTGTCTCAGCCTTGGGTGCTGGAGGACCTTGTCCCAACTCTGGTTCTATGCAGTGAACAGCCTTATTCACCTACTGTTCTTCTCCATATTATGGCAAGAGCTAACTAAGAGAAACGGCAATCTATTGTTACCTTTAGACATGTAGCTCAATTAAATTTTAATAACGTTAAAAGTATCTTTAAAGGCAGCCTACAAAAGAAAAGTTTTACTCACCCGGGGCTTCTTCCAGCCCCTAGAAGTCAATTATGTCCCACTCCAAAGTTCCGCTCTGCTCAAGGCTGCCGCTGTCCCCCCTGTAAGATCATGACCCACAGCTGGGTCCGGTCGTGGTCTTCTTTGCATGCGTGGGCGCGCCACGCATCTCTCATGATCACGCTCCTATGGCACAGAGTTCACAGAGATTTGAACTGTGCAAGCTCAGAGCGGTCCCGACAATGGCAGTGTGATCAAGAGAGGCGTGTTGTGCACCCACACGTGCGCAGAAGACCAAAACCCAGCCACAAGTTGTGATCTTATGAAGGTAACAACGGTGGCCAGGAGCAGAGCGGAACTTCGGTGTGGAACTTCATAGACTTCTATCGGTCCCAAGCAGGTAAAACTTTTCTTTTTGAGGATGCCTCATGTATCTTTTAAGGCATACTTGTAAAGCAGCGAATTAAAATGGGCTCAAGTTTTGCAATTAGTTGACTATCGTTAATTTAACTGATATTCTACTTTCACCTGTTATCTATAGTAGATTATCGGTAGTATTACTATAGTTCTATTATCACTTTCTTATTCTGTTTTCACACTAACTTCCCCCCATCTATGCCTAACACTAATCACCCTACCTACTCATAACACTCACAACACCTACATGACTACATTATCTATGCTGCTACGGAGTTCATCTACGGGGTAGCCAAACTCCAATGCTGTCCTAGAACCACCCTTAGAAACTGGGTAGACCAGCACCCAAATGGGGACAGACGTGTGCTAGAGTGGAAAGACCCAATAGCCCTCAGAGGGTCAGCAAAGTCCAACACGAAAAGTCCACAGCACCACGTCAGTAATGTATAGCTCTTTTATTTAAAAGAAAGACAAAGAGATAGCCATAACAGCTGTTATGGCTATCTCTTTGTCTTTCTATTAAATAAAAGAGCTATACATTACTGACGTGGTGCTGTGGGCTTTTCGTATTGGTGTTAGAACCACCCTTTGCTGCTACAAATCTCTCCTGCCACTTTTACCATGAGCACCACTGCTACAAAGTCCTGCTCCACCGCCACTATTTTATCGTGCGCCATTGATCCCCCGATGCTATGACATGAAGTACCGAAATTACCAGCTGTAGCCGGTAATTTCCAAATTTAACATGGGCCTATGGCAGTGCCCATTGCTTGTTTGTCCCCAAGTACAACAGTGTAAAAAAAAAATACAAATAAAAAAGCATGGAATGAGAAAGTTTCCCAAACTTTTGACTGATACCGTATCTAGGAGTGAGGTATCATTCAATTTCAGAAAACAAATTCATTTAAAAAAAAATAAATCTCTGTGACCTTTCCCCTTTCCTCATCATCTGTTTCAGGGCGTAATTGACATGTTGCTGGAGTGCTTGGTGTGGCCACTGATCTCTAGAGGCCTTTAACGGAATTTTAGTATTTCTGAAGCTGTTAGAAAGTAGCACAGATTGGCGGCAGTGACCTCTGGGCTCCCCCGAGATCCGATAGAAGCCGCATAACGAGGATCAGCCGAAGAATGGAGAGCTGAGAGACAACCAGGTGAAGAATGAAAGCTGTTCCTTCTTCTCACAAAATAATAATAAATGTTCTAGGGCCTCATTCACAACAACCACATTGGGCTGCGTTTTCCAATTTAGAAAAATTTATGGAACGAAGTAAAATCTTTTTATCGGCTGTTGCTTTTCTCTGAATGCCTTCAAAAATGCACAAAGAAATGCAACAAAAAATTGTCAATACAACACACCTGAACGTCTGTATTTCCAATGTGCAGAAGTTCTTAAAGTAGCCCTGTAGTAAAAAAAGTGCCAAATTGGGGACTTACCTTTGGAGAGGGAAGCCTCTGGATCGACCAGAGGCTGCCCCCTCCTGATCCACTGCTCCAGTGATGTCTCCAGTCCACATGAGAACCATTAACAAGCACTCGTCAATGGCTTCACAAGGTAAGTATCTATTCTAAACTGATTGTTTGCAAACCTCAGAACTTTGTTTTAAAACATCACAGAAGCAACCTTCGCCCCCAAAAATCCCAAAATTTATATTTTGTTCAAGGGGCGTCCTTAGCAGAAAAGGCTCTCCTGTGAAACACCCCTTCCCGGCCTTTCCCGGTACCACCTCTCCCCAACCCCTGCATCATCTTTTCCCAACCTCTACACACACTTTGCTAGCCCCTGCATCACCATCCCTGCCCCCCTCGCCCCCCACCCACCACTTTTCTAAACTCTGTGGTTTAAGAAGCACAGAGCCAGAGCTGCAGCATTGTGGCAATTACAAGAAGCATGAGCAGCAAATGGTGGCAGTGATGGGCGCTACCTGATCTGGCTAGTAAGTAGGCTCTCTAACCACAAATTTTCTTTATGTAGACAAGAGAACAGAAGGTTATCAGAGACTGTGAGATCAGTTGAATTGTTAGATGATGACTGTAAGAGTTGTTATGACAAGGCTAACAATAGCCACACTCCTGATCCATAGTTTACATCGTCTTTCATCTTTTTATTTTCATCTTTTTGTTACAAAATTGATTTTGATCAAAAATTTTTTTTGATTTCTACCTTTGAGAAAGAACAAGGATGTACCGTCATGCTTTGCAATTTTACAAATAGGCACCTTAAACTATTTGAAAGTTTTAGTTTTTTATATAGACTTAAACTTCTCACAAGAGTTGTTATTATCTTTGGAAACTCTCTGGAAGAACTTGGCCATCTGCAAGGGTCATTCTGTTTTACTTCTTGTGTTCCCGCCGGGGCCACATTGTTGGGGAAAAAAAAGACATTTTAGCATCTTTTTTACACCAGCCAGGGGGGGATTAGATTCTGCCACATCCACAGATATTTATTCCCACAATTATGGATGTCGAGGGAGTTATCCGTTCACAAAGTGAGAACGTTTTGATGCTCAAAGTGTTTAAAAAAGAGAAAAGGGAAGGCAAAGAAAAAAAAAAATCAAATGCCGAAACTGACATCCCGGATCTACTCAGGAATCTCAACAGACTGATGGTTTGAAAAATATTTAATAAGTGTTTTAATTCCCTAGCCATGCAATTATTTTTAATTGGTTTATAAAAATCCATATTTCATCTCCTTCAGACAGCGGCAGCGGGGAAAAAGGGGGTAACTGCAGTACTGAGAGGGGTGTCTGTATTCCCAAAGGAGCCCTGTCAGTATCAGTAAATCAGTATGAGCACTATACAAGCTGAGTATAAGAAATAAAATAGTTATGAGTGTTAGAGGTGCTTAAATCGTGTGTGTGTATTTAGGAAAATAATTATGTTTCCATCACAATGGCACATATATTTAAAAATGTACAAGAATCCACAGAAAGGTGGGAAGTATAACAATCACCAGTCAGAAGTCTGATCATCAGAGTGATATATGTAGGCCTGCGTAGGCGCGAATACAAAGAAAAACATGGATTTTCTTTTGTTGTCGTGAAACGTGAGCACTTTTTCATGGAATCGTTTCATAAAAATCATATTAATAAATGCAAACTTTACAAGCAGGATCTCGGCCATGTTTTTTAACCACTTCGCCCTATCTGGACGGATATATCCGTCCAGATAGGCACTGCTGCTGCAGCCGTGTGGTGCGCGCGATCGGGCGCGCGCCTGCTGCCTCCCGCTGCCCCCCCGATCAGTGAAAGGGAATATAATTTCCGTTCACCGATCTAAGTCCCCGTCAGAAATACCGACGCTTTCTCATCAGAGAGCGCGGTATTTCTGCCCGTACAGAGCTTCCCCAGCCTCTTTGTCCTTCCTGGATGCGCGATCGTTCGCATCCAGGACTTTTTTGAATGTGGCCATCTTGTGGCCAAATAGTAAACTGCACCCACATACAAGTATTAATTAAATAAACACATTATATTACATCTAAAATGAGCTATTTACCTCCCAAACTAGAATTACCCAAATACATTTTTTTATTAAAAAAAATAGTTAAAAAAATTGCAATAAAAAAAAAAAACTACATAAATAGTTACCTAAGGGTCTGAACTTTTTAAATATACATGTCAAGAGAGTATCTTATTAAATTTTTTTAAAATTATAAGCTTGTAAATAGTGATGGACGCAAATGTAAAAAATGCACCTTTATTTCTAAATAAAATATCGGCGCCATAAATTGTGATAAGGACGTAATTTAAATGGTGTAATAAGCGGGACAAATGGGCACATAAAATGCATGGGTTTTAATTACTGTAGCATGTATTAATTTTAAACTATAATGGCCAAAAACTGAGAAATAATGAATTTTTTTCCATTTATATCTTAATCTTCCTGTTAAAATGCATTTACAGTAAAGTGGCTCTTAGCAAAATGTACCCCCAAAGAAAGCCTAATTGGTGGCGGAAAAAACAAGATAGATAAATTAATTGTGATAAGTAGCGTTAAAGTTATTGGCGAATAAATGGGAGGTGAACATTGCTCGGATGCATAAGATTTTCAAAGCTGTAGGCTGAAGTGGTTAAGGAAGATGCCATTAACTATCATTAAAAAGGGGATTTAGTAGAGATAACATTTGTAATTTAGCCCCATTTATTTATTCATATTTTTAAATATATCCTCTTGAACAGTTTAAAAGAATGTGGCCCTTATTCAATTCCTTTCTTCTTTTAAAGCTTCTCCTATTAGATCATTTTTCATCTTCTGTTTAAAATAACTTTTCTGAACTCTGCAACTTAAAAAAGTACCACAAAGAAGGTGAAAAGGTACTATCAAAATTACTAAGAACATTTTGTTGCTTTCTGGTGGGTTAACCTCCCTGGTGGTCAATTAAAACCACCAGGGGGCAACGCAGCATTTTTTTTTTAATTATGTAGCTAGCCTAGCGCTAGCTACATGACAGCCGCTGAGCAGCGGCATCCCCCCAAGCCCCTCCCATTGCCTCCGGCGATCAGGCCCGTCAGGAAATCCCGTTCTGAACGGGATTTCCATTAGGGCTTCCCCCGTCGCCATGTCGATGGGCGCGATGACGCCACCAACATCATGGACGTCGTGACGTCAGAGGGAGTCCCGATCCACCCTTCAGCGCTGCCTGGCACTGATTGGCCAGGCTACGGAAGGGTCCCGGGGGGGCACCCTCTAACGCGGTGAGCGGCTGGCGAATCGGCGGGGAGCAGCGGAGATCAGTGAGTTCACACAGCTAGCAAAGTGCTAGCTGCGTGCTACAAAAAAAATTACGAAAATCGGCCCAGCAGGGCCTGAGAAATACTCCTGCGCGACATAGCCCGAGCTCAGCTCGGGCTTCCCGCCAGGAAGGTCAAAGAAACATTTTATTAGCTGTTTAGCTAACTCACTTATTTAAGTGAGCCCCTCCCACATTGTGTGGGTCCACCTAATTGGTCATGGTAGCCCCAAACCACGCTATTTCCCACAGGAGGTTCAGCCTAGGTGCCACGAAGGTGCCAGGTTTGGTCAAATCTTCATCAAAGTACGACCCACATCTCTGCAGTAGCCTGGAGCCACTCAGGCATTGCTTTTTCCTTGTGGCCCCATTCATACAAGGAGGGGAGCGCAGCCACGAAAAAAAACACGTACAAATGGCGCTGTGCTACTGCAGAGGCATGGGTCAGACTTTGCAGTGAAGAGCGAAAACGCCAATATTATTTTCTCATTAATTTTCCCTTAAATAATTTAAATTCAACTTTTGAGCCAAACTGCCATCCAAAATCACTACACAATAACATTTTGTGCATTTTTCGTAAATTTTCACGCTAAAAATAAAGTGTTTTCTGCCTTGCATATTGCAAAAATTAAATGTATTTTTGCAAATATTTTTACAAAATCTAAAATAGCATTTTCGATGCTAAAATTACTTGGGCAAAAAAATTTGCAAGCAACACTGGTAATTTGCGCCTGTGCAGTGCAGCCACAATTGTACACTGTGGGAAGTGCAGTCACAAGCAATCTTCACCTACAAGGGTTTTTTTTTATCCTTAAAGAGTAACTGTCAGGCTGCAAAAGCTAATTTAAACCTCTATTCTCCTGTGTTAAACAGTTTAGAAGGAAGCCAAAAAGGCAATACTGAAGTTAAAAATCTCTCTTACTTTGATGTTTGCTGAACAGCTAGGCTCTGTATTCCCAAGCTCCTAAGGATGCCGGCAGGCTGCATAACAGATACTGCAAAGCATTCTGGGGCTGCTTCTTCTCCCCACTGCACTACCTTGGGTCCTCCTCTTCATTTCCCTATCCCGCCCTAAGGCTGCTTTCACAGTGGGAAGTTACAGGCTCATGTTACAGCAGCTTGTAACAGCAGCTAGCACTGAAAAATCAATGTGCTGTTCACAGGGCACATGTTCCGTTAGAGTATACTGCGTGAGTCCGCTATTGTTCCTAGCCACATGGCTAATTAATATTCACTGCACAGTAGTGTTGTCCGGATCATGAACCATTAGGATCTTTGATCCTGATCTTTTTTGTGAGTCGAATCATCAGGAAGCAGGGTAAGGGAGGATATTACATCACAATTGGCTTCATACAAGACAGACAAACATGGAACCTGCCATGAGCTGTCAGGAGCATCATTCTCTGCAAATACTTTATAATTCTGTGAAATCCAAACGTGGACAGTGAAATGCATATGTAATGTAAGTACAGCCAATATTTAGCTACTGATATAGGTGTTTTTTTTCTCTGAGACCTTATACCTAACAGCTCCTCTTTAAAAACTACAGCAATTTTCACCTGTCAGCGTTCCATTCATTTATTAACCTTTAACTTTATTACTACTTACCACAACAAAACTGTCTGTATCTTGATTTTTTCACCACCAATTAGGCTTTCTTTAGGGGTACTTCTTGCTAAGAATTATTTTATTCTTACTGCATTTTCACTAAAAATATAAGAAAAAAAATGGAACAAAATCATTATTTCTCATTTTTTGGCAATTATAGTTTTAAAATAATACAGGCTACTGTTTTAAAACCCACACATTTTATTTGCCTATTTGTTCCGGTTATTGCAATGTTTAAAATATTTCCCTATTACAATGTATGGTGCCAATATTTTATTAGTGAATAAAGGTTCATTTTTTTCAGTTTTGTGTCTGTCACTATTTACAAGCCCATAGTTTAAAAATGAACAGTAATATAATCTCTTGACATACTTATTAAAAAAAAAGTTCATTCCTTAAGGTAACTATGTTTTTTTTTTTTTTTTTGGTAAATGTAAAACAAAAATGTGGGTGATTATGAGATAGTGTGGGAGGTAAAATGTTAATTTTAATTGTATTTGTAGGTTCAATAGATAGCGGAGATACCGCCACAAAGGCAGGCGGCATGGCGGCTATCTCCGCGTATCAGCCGGCGGCCTCTGCCGCGCAGTTACATGCTGCTGCTCTGCCTGGTCCTTCTATTGCACATAGATTGAGGGCTATGCGCGAGCGCGCGCCAGGCGACAGGACCTTTATGCGAATAGAAGGGGAGTCAGCTGATCTGCCAAGTCAGCTAACTCCAACAGTACTTTGGATTGGCTGAGTGATGGGGTGGCGCTGCGGGGCATCTCTGTATATATAGTGCTAGTCTGTCAGTTGCCCCGTGTCTGCTGTTGCGAATGCTTACGTGTGAGCGCTCAGACCCTAGTCAGATCCCAAAGTGTGCTAGAACCAGCCGGAGCTGGGGATCCACACTTAGCCAGATTCTGTAGATAGCTTAAAGAGAACCTGTACTGAGTAAAATTATTTAAAATAAACACATGAGGTAACTTCAAATGAACATTACATAGTTACCTTGCCATCAGTTCCTCTCAGAAGCTCACCATTTTCTTCTGACAATGATCCCTTCCAGTTCTGACAACATTTTGTCAGATCTGAAATATATCAGTTGCTGTCAGTAAAATATCAGTTGCTGTCAGTTAGAGCTGAGAGGAGAACTGATGTGTCCATGTTTCCCTATGGCACAAGTGGACGATGTTACAGTTTAACTGTGTGCTGACCAGGAAGCTGTTATGGGGTAATAGCCATTTTCAAAATGGAGGACGGAGAATTCCATTGATCACAGTGGACAAACAGGATGCAGGAGAGGAAAAATAGATTGAGGAGTAGACTACACAGGAGGTAAGTATGACTTGTGTATGTTAATTTTGACTTTTAATGTTCAGTTCAGGTTTTCTTTAAAGTACTAATTGCATTGTATTATCTGTTATGACCTTCTGCTTCCATTGACTATTCACCTGTTTGTCGACTCTGTACCTCTGCCAATCTGATTCCTATTGCAGACTCTGCCTGAACTTGACACTGAATCAGCCTTATGTCTTTGTACTTTATTTGTCCGTACGTTGCCTACTCTGCTTGTCTGACCTTCCTGTCCTCACCGGTGGGCCTAGCCACTGGTGAGGGATCTGTAGTAGCTTCACCTTCTCCTCAAGTGAAGCTCAGCTGCAGCACTATCTGTATCACCTGCTCCTTAGGTGTCCACTAGCTGCAGTATAGTCTTAATCACCTGCTCCTCGGGTGATCATCCTTGCAGCACCTCAGGTGTCCACTGGCTGCAGTACAGTCTGAATCACCTGCCCCTCAGGTGATCATTGGCTGCAGTACTGTCTGAGTCACCCGCTCCTCGGGAGATCTCCTCTTACTCAATACTGTTGCACCAAACACTATCTCACATTGGTTGTCCTGTGTCTGGCTATACTAGCATTATTGGTGATTCTGCAGATCACTACATAATCAGGTATAGCATCTGTATTATTGGTGATACTGCAGATCACCAATAATCAGAAAAGCTGTTTTGCTGACACCAATCATTACAGTAGGTCTTTAAAAAAAAAAAAAAAAGTGTGTGTAGGTGTAATTTTACTATTTGGCCACAAGATGTCCTTGCGCATTACTTCTTATTACGTACCTATAGTATGCTAAATAGCAAATAATGCGTGGATGTGTTCTGTTAGAAGTAAACAAATGACTGCGGCATCTCATTGATACCTGTGATCATTCATACAGGGACAGAGGTTAATGAATGGGAACTGCATTCCCATTCATTCATCTCCCCTCTAACGATCGACGCCGATAACGCACGGGGAGGGAGCGGGAGTGCACGACGGCAAGGGACATAGTTACTCATCCCGGGAGAGGGGAAGTGGGAGAGATGTAGGGATGTAGTTACTCTTCCCGGAGGAGGGGAAGTGGTTAATGTGAAAAACTGTTCAGAGGGTCCCAATGCTGCACAAGAGGAACATACTGTATGGAGACTATAATCTTTTTTTAAAAAGTTAGATACTTACCTCAGTAGGTTAAAGCCTCTGGATGGTCCAGAGGGTTCCCCTACTAAGGCAAGTATCTAACTTTTTTTTTAAAAAAAAGGTTACAGGTACCCTTTAAAAAAAACAGAAACACTCATAGGAAACAAAGTACAAATTGCAGCTGCATACACACAATCCATACTGTACTTAATAACGAACCGAAACCCAGGGTCGGGACAGTGTTTTTCCAAAAGTTATACTCTAGTATCAAAATAACGACAACAAAATAATGCAGCGGCTGAGAATGTGATCGCTTTGTCCTCCGGCTCAGTAAAGTCTGTGCAGCGTACGAAATATAACCCCCAATTTAATAATCTGCTGTATTAGGTTTTACGTCTGCGATGATTTGACTTGGTTTCATTTCATTTGGTGATGATGCATTCCCTCTTTCCACGCTATGAAGGGAGAACGCTCAGCCTCCTCCCGAACACGCGCCTCTCATCCTCTCCTGCGGGCCAAATTCCGGCCTCCTACAAATCTGATTTGCCTGCTTATTAATGTATTCAGATTTAGCCATAACAATAAATAAATAAAGGGACGCCGGAGTCTCGGAGTGTGTAAGATTAGAAGTGACAGCGGCCCCAAAGAGGAGCCAAGGACGGCAGCGAAAAGGCTCTTGACAATGACAGCCGGGAGACCGGGCCAAGTCATGCAGAAAATGGCCGAGAAAATCCCAGTCAATTTGCAACTCCTTAAAAGAGCTCCCAGGTCCGCGGGGACACGCCGAGTGGCCGGGCCTGAGAGTGGCGATGGCACTTATTAACCCTTTCAGTGCGAAACTGTCAATCCAGTCATTGCTTCCTGTTTTTTGTTTTTGTTTTAGAAACTCCACAAAACCAGTAAAAATACCTTAGTTCAGGGTAGGAACACACTAGGCAGAAACGTTAGCGTTGCATAAAACGCTAACGCTAATGCACATAATGTAAGACAATGAGCCACATGAAAAAAACGCATTTGTTTGCATTCTGCAATGTGCGTTTTTGAAAACACTGAACTTGCTGCATATTTTTCCAAAATGCATCTAAAATGCACATAATGTATGTCAATGGTGATGCAGAGGTATTGCGTTTTACTGTTGTTGTTTTTTTTATATATAAACAACTTTGATGATGTATTTCCACTTCCTGTCGACTTCCTATTGATGAGCATATTAAAAAAAAACAAAAAACGCATACAGAGCGCATACAAAATGCACAAAAATGCACTTGTGATTGTAACGGTTGGGTGTTGTAGCTCAGATGTCTGATTATGTGGTGATCTGCAGAATCACCAATAATGCAGACGCTATACCTAATTATGTGTGATCTGCAGCATCACCAATAATACTAGTATAGCAGACAAGGAGCAGAGTGTGTAGTGATTTGGTGCAACCGTAACTTTTAATGGTACAATGAGACCTCACCAGAGGGGCTGGTGAGGTATAAAGAGTACACTGGCCGTGCACTAACGTTCAAGCTCCAGCAAGCTGGAGGAACAATACTGAAGAGGCTGAATCTCCCGAGGAGCGGGTGATTCAGAATGTTCTGCAGGCAAATGAACACCCGAAGGGCAGGTGAGTCAGACTGTACTGCAGCCTGCGAGACACAGTAATACTATAATGACAGGTTACCTAACGAGCAGGTAATTAAAAACCTTTTCACCTCCCCCAGCACGAGTATCTACGTCCCTGTATGTGCACAAATACAAACAAATATAAACAAATGGTTCTGTTTCTATTTTTAGAACACACTGACTCTATATCTCCACCTTGTGGCCAAAAAGTAAAACCACATCCAAATACCTTATTATACACCTTCCCATAGAAATATGAAATACATGTTAATTATTTTTTAAAACCCTTGGAGGTGAAAGGGTTAAGGCTGAACTAAGGCCTAGCAGAACTGCTTCACCAGCGGAGCTGGCGTAGTTAACACCTCACCAGTTGCGAGGGCCCACTGATGAGTAGAATGGTCAGGCAGGCAAGGTTCGGCAACAGAGAGGTAAGTATTGGTACAGGATTGTGAGACAAGAGAGTAATCGGTAATCAGGCAGAGGTTCAGCAACAGGAAGGTACGTATCGGTACAGAATCTTGAGACAAGAGAGTAATCGGTAATCAGGCAGAGGTTCAGCAACAGGTAGGCAGATAAGCGGAAGTACAGGATCGGAAAGCAGGATCAGAGTCAGGGTAATTGCAAAGAGTCATACACAGGAGATCAATACAGTAGTAATATCCTAGTCTGGGTGTGAAATCCTTGGCATCAACACCAGGGAACTAGCCTAAGGTCTGAGCGCTAACAGGCAAGTATTCACAACAGCAGACAATATGACAATGAAGCCCGGAGGCTTATGAAGCAGAGGAGACCTCACTGGCATGCCCCCCTCTCATCAGCCAATCCTGAGCGCCGTGGGTCTCCTCTGATGTCAGCCGACCAGCAGGTCAGCTGACGCCTCTCTTCCTGGCATAAAGGTCCTGTCTGTGCGCGTGCCCACGCAAGACAGCGACCCTATGTGCTACAGAAAGACCCGTCCTCAGCGTCCTCACCGCCAGAGAGACGGGCAGGGACACGAGGACAGCCGCGGCGGCGGCACCGTTCGCCGAGGCTGTCACAGTCGTTACAGTGATTCATATAAAACGAAACACAAAACACAAGCTAAATGCATGTGCACTGCAAAACGCAAACACTCAAAAGGCACTCAAAATACACTTAGAACGCACAAACGCATATGCCGCAAAACTCAATCTTTAACGCAACACCTTAGTGTGTTCCCAGCCTCATATACAGGATCTTCTCAAAAAATTAGCATATTGTGATAAAGTTCATTATTTTCTGTAATGTACTGATAAACTTTAGACCAGGCTTTCTCAACCAGGGTTCCCTGGAACCCCAGGGTTCCTTGAGGACTCTGCAGGGGTTCCTTGGCATTTTACCCCATCGTGGGGGAAGTATAATAGAGCACATTATAATAGGGGGTACGGTAAAAAGAAGCACTAAATTGGGGGTCAGATTAATAATGAGCTCAGTATAATGAGTGTCGGTGTAATAGGAGTAAGGGGAATTAACAGCCTCCCCTACTTTTAAAGACCACGCCTCCGGAAAAATAAAGACAGGGGTTCCTCGAGATTAAAAAATTGTTTGCAGGGGTTCCTTGAGATCCAAAAGTTATTTGCAGGGTTCCTCCAGGGTAATAAGGTTGAGAAAGGCTGCTTTAGACTTTGATATATTTTAGATTCATTACACACAACTGAAGTAGTTCAAAGCCTTTTATTGTTTTAATATTGATGATTTTGGCATACAGCTCATGAAAACCCAAAATTCCTATCTCAAAAAATTAGCATATCACGAAAAGGTTCTCTAAACGAGCTATTAACCTAATCATCTGAATCAACTAATTAACTCTAAACACCTGCAAAAGATTCCTGAGGCTTTTAAAACTCCCAGCCTGGTTCATTACTCAAAACCACAATCATGGGTAAGACTGCCGACCTGACTGCTGTGCAGAAGGCCATCATTGACACCCTCAAGCAAGAGGGTAAGACACAGAAAGAAATTTCTGAATGAATAGGCTGTTCCCAGAGTGCTGTATCAAGGCACCTCAGTGAGAAGTCTGTGGGAAGGAAAAAATGTGGCAGAAAACGCTGCACAACAAAAAGAGGTGACCGGACTCTGAGGAAGATTGCAGAGATGGACCGATTCCAGACCTTGGGGGACCTGTGGAAGCAGTGGACTGAATCTGGAGTAGAAACATCCAGAGCCACTGTGTACAGGCATGTACAGGAAATGGGCTACAGGTGCCGCATTCCCCAGATAAAGCCACTTTTGAACGAGAAACAGCGGCAGAAGTGCCTGACCTGTACTTGACACTGGACTTCAGACATTTTGGCATTTCCCTCTCCCCAGTCTTCCTCCAGACTCTGGCACCTTGATTTCCGAATGACGTGCAAATGTTGCTTTCATCCGAAAAAGTACTTTGGACCACTGAGCAACAGTCCAGTGCTGCTTCTCTGTAGCCCAGGTCAGGCACTTCTGTCACTTGTCTGGTTCAAAAGTGGCTTGACCTGGGGAATGCGGCACCTGTAGCCCATTTCCTGCACACACCTGTACACGGTGGCTCAGGATGTTTCTACTCCAGACTCAGTCCACTGCTTCCGCAGGTCCCCCAAGGTCTGGAATCGGTCCTTCTCCACAATCTTCCTCAGGGTCCGATCACCTCTTCTCGTTGTGCAGCGTTTTCTGCCACACTTTTTCCTTCCCACAGACTTCTCACTGAGGTGCCTTGATACAGCACTCTGGGAACAGCCTATTCGTTCAGAAATTTCTTTCTGTGTCTTACCCTCTTGCTTGAGGGTGTCAATGATGGCCTTCTGGACAGCAGTCATGTCGGCAGTCTTACCCATGATTGCGGTTTTGAGTAATGAACCAGGCTGGGAGTTTTAAAAGCCTCAGGAATCTTTTGCAGGTGTTTAGAGTTAATTAGTTGATTTAGATGATTAGGTTAATAGCTCGTTTAGAGAACCTTTTCGTGATATGCTAATTTTTTGAGATAGGAATTTTGGGTTTTCATGAGCTGTATGCCAAAATCATCAATATTAAACCAATAAAAGACTTGAACCACTTCAGTTGTGTGTAATGAATCTAAAATATATAAAAGTCTAATGTTTATCAGTACATTACAGAAAATAATGAACTTTATCACAATATGCTAATTTTTTGAGAAGATCCTGTATTTTACAGAAAAGAAAACAATTCTCTAATAAGTATCATTGCTATTCAAATCATTTTGTAATTATTACGCCCAAGTTCATGCAAAGTTCTTGAAGATGTATTTAAGAGAGTCTTACAGATCATTCTGGGAAACCAGATAAATTAAAAGGGATCTGAAACTCAGCATTTCTTTTCTTTGCTCTAAAAGATTATTTAAATCTACTACCACAAAAAAATGTAGCAGGACAGCATTCAAACAGTTACACACAGCACATTGTTCTTCAGTGGAAAGCTCCTTGTTTCAGTGGAAAGTGCCTGGCCGCATCCGAAAAGGTGATAACATTATCTTTTGTTTACATTTCTTTGTCTGCTACATTCCTAGCTGTGCTGAAAATGACCTCTCTGTAGAAGCAGAGAGCTGAGAAGTGACCAATAGATAGATTTTAATATATAAAGACAAGACGTTTTGAATCAGGATGATACCATTTATTGGCTAAAAGAATAAGAGTAAGCAAGCTTTCGGCTGTATAGACTTCATTGGGCTGAAATCCTGTTTGCTTACAAGATGTTGGAACAGACAGCTATATACATGCAACATCAAAAGGGGATACATAGATTTTTTTTTTCCGAGAACAAATACATGTCATTAAGATGCCTTAAAGAAAACCTGAACTGAAAATGAAAAGTCAAAATAAGCTTACACAAGTCATACTTACCTTCCATGTAGTCTACTCCTCAGTGTCTTTCCCCTGTCCCGCATCCTGTTTGTTCACTGTGATCAAGGGAATTTTCCATCCTCCATTTTGAAAATAGCCATTACCCATAACAGCTTTCTGGTCAGCACACAGTTAAACTGTAACCTCGCCCACTTGAGCCATAGGGAAACCTGGACATTACCTGGTACATCTGTTTTCCTCTCAGCTATAACTGACAGCAACTGATATTTTACTGACAGCAACTGATATATTTCAGATCTGACAAAATATTGTCAGAACTGGAAGGGATTATTGTCAGCAGAAAATAGTGAGCTTCTGAGAGGAACTGATGGCAAGGTAATTATGCAATGTTCATTTGAAGCTACCTCATGTGTTTATTTTAAATATTTTTACTCAGTACAGGTTCTCTTTAAAGAGGAACTCCAGTGAAAATAATGTAATAAAAAGTGCTTCATTTTTTCAATAGGTATGTATAAATTATTTAGTCAGTGTTTGTCCATTGTAAAATCTTTTAAATCCCTGATTTACATTCTGACATTTATTACATGGTGACGTTTTTACTGTTGGTAGGTGATGTAGCTGCTGCATTCTTTTTTGGCAGTTGGAAACAGCTGTAAACAGCTATTTCTCACAATGCAACAAGGTTCACAGACAGGAAACTGCCAGGAGTACCACGGTCCTCAGAGTTTCTTGTGGGAGGTGTTTCACCACAATATCAGTCATACAGCGCCCCCTGATGGTCTTTTTATGAAAAGGAATAGATTTCTTATGTAAAAGGGGGTATCAGCTACTGATTGGGATAAAGTTCAATTCTTGGTCGGAGTTTCTCTTTAAGTGAAACAGAGCATCTGTCATTAAGATGCCTTAAGTGAAACAGAACATCTAAATGTGATGAGAGGTATATATATAAATACAGCAGTAATGCAAGTAAATGCAATGGCAGCTTTCAGAGCAGGTAAACTGTACTTTGGGAGCTTGTAATTAGCAAACAGACAATATTACTTGTGCACAAAAGCAAATATGGTAACTGTATGGGCCATAAAATGTAGGAAAACACATTTTTATTGACTGTTATGTCAGAGTTTTATCCCACTTCAAGTACTGGCTTTTGAACTCTCAGAGTACAAACATTCCGCAGAGATCACCTGACAGGACTAAAGATGTTGCCACCTGTTACAACATTCAGAATGTAAAACGGGGTGAGGAAAGATTTTACAATAGGCAAACACTATCTAAATAATTTATAAACTAATGCTATATAAAAAAATAAAAAAATAAGTAATTTTATTCATTAAGTTACTTTCACTGCAGTTCCTCTTTAAGTTCTCAGCTTCCCAGAAAAAAGATGGTGGTCCTTTTGCCTTGGCTGAGTTAAAGAGAACCTGAACTGAAAATTAAAAGTGAAAATAACCATACACAGGTCATACTTACCTCCCGTGTAGTCTACTCCTCAATCTCTTTCTCCTCTCCTGCATCCTGCTTGTCCACTGTGATTGATGGAACTCTCCGTCCTCCATTTTGAAAATGGCCATTACCCCATAACAGCTTCCTGGTCAGCACACAATTAAACTCTAATATAGTCCACTTGAGCCATAGGGAAACATGGACATTACCTTGCTCATCAGTTGTCTTTTCAGTTATAACTCACAGCAACTGATATAAAACTGCCATAAAAATATATATCTCAGGTCTGACAAAATCTAGTCAGAACTGGAAGGAATAATTTTCAGAAGAACATGGTGATATTCTGAGAGGAATTAACAGTGATGTAAGCAGGGGCGTAGCAATAGGGGGTGCAGAGGTTGCGACCGCCTCGGGGCCCTTGGGCCAGAGGGGCCTCGAAGGGCCCTTCCTCAACTGCAGTATTAGCTCTCTATTGGTCCTGTGCTCATAATAATCACTTCTATAGATACATTGAATAGTTGTAATCATTAACAAGCTGTTCCCCATCCCCTTCTTGCACCTCTGACACTGGGGTTGCCATTGGCAGGGATTGCTATGTATAGAGTGCTTGGGGGTAATCAGTAACAAGCTGTTCCCCATCCCCTTCTTGCACCTCTGACACTGTAGTTGCCATTGGCAGGTTTTGGTGCGCCATATAAATTGCTATGTATAGAGTGCTTGGGGGGCCCCAATGTAAAACTTGCATCGGGGCCCACAGCTACGCCACTGGATGTAAGTATGTAATATTCATTTGCAGGTATTTTAAATAATTTTAGTTGGTTCAGGTTCTCTTTAACTACAGGTCACCAAGGGTTAAGGGCCATGCTAAAAGCATCTCTCTAGCCACGTTTACACTGACACCAACGACATCGCCAATTCTCAGATATTAAAAATAAAAAGTTCAGAGAAGAACTGGACTGACCCCCGCGCATAAATCAGCTCGTGACATTCACAAATCACAAGATATATTTAGAGATCTGCCGAGGAACTTTAATTAGATTTGTCGCCACTATCTGAACCATGTTGTTGGCCAAGCCTGGAAATGAACCTTAAAGGTACTGAGTTATATTTTAATCTTGATCAAGGAAGAATTATACCTCCATATGGCGCGGAGACAGGAACAGCCCCTGGGAAAAGATAACCTGTCAGATGTGTTTACATGAATCACAAACCGGAGAAATCGCAAACTCTACAGCATGGAAATGAAAATTGCTTAATGACTAGCTGGAGGGGAAATTTAGTTTTTTTTCTTTCTTTTAAGGTATAAATGTGAATGTGGTCAGCTTAGTCCTGTAATCTTGTCAAAGTGGGCAGAAATGGTTAAAAGACTTTTGAGATAAGAGAGAAAAGAATACATTGCACAGCTTATCAATGGTGACAGTTCCGTGTCTGAGTGCTGCTTATAGTATAGCTGCCAGTAAGGGGAAGAACATTTGTATGTCCCCACAATGGGCTCTATTCATAAAAGGTTACCGCAAGTTTTCAGCTCAAAACAGCGGATTTTCTCGTCCATTTAGCAAAGTGGGCATTCATAAAAGCTGTTCCCGCATGAAAATCTACAATCCCCCAGCAGAGCGAGAAATTTCCGCCTTCTCCAGTGTTTTTCTAGATTTATCTAGAAAAAAGTAACAAAATGGCCATTCATGAAGTTTAGAGGAAGCGGTATGTGGACGGGAAATACCGCTTCCTCTGATTTTGCGGATTACATACAAGTGAATGGGACAGACCTCCCAGAGAGAGCAGTGCACGGAGGGACTCTGCCGGCTGAAGTGTTTCCGCATGCCTTCCGACAGCTTACCGCCAGCTTTCAGCGGGAGATCTCCGCACTTGCATCGCAGCTGGCAAGATTTTTATGAATTACCACCCAGAAGTCTAAAATACCGCTGCGGTATTTTCCCTTCAGGAGTTTTTTTGCCACAACTTTTTTATGAATAGAGCCCAATGCCGTAAACTGAATATTACCTACCCACAATGATGTAACCCCTAACTTACCCTTCACTCACTGCACTGGGCCCTGGATAAATGATGGACTTGCTGAAACTGCACCACTTCTCACACATCCTCAGATCAGCAGGAACCATAAACTTGGTCACTCCCAGAGTGCACTTCAAAACCTTTGGAGCCAGAGCTTTCTCTCATGCTGCCTAGATTTATTGCCCTAGATTTATTGCATCTACGGCTGGATGTTTCATATGGCACTGTAAGCTTGTGCCTACAGGCACCTGATGATGGAAAAGTATCTCACTCCCCTCCCCTAGTGACTTCCCCCTTCTCTATGTGGAGTCCTGATTGGAACATAAATGAGGATGTTACTCACTCTGCTCTCAGCATTCCACTGACCAGATCTCCCTTCAGTCAGCGGTTGCTCTAGCTACTTAATGTTGATGATACTTCTGTCTGCCTAACTCTATGGGGCACTGTAATAAACATGTAGGAAGCAGCTGCGGGCAGTCTGGCATCTTCCGCAGCTGCCTCCATTCCTCTGCCTAGCGTGTCCCCCGTGCCTCCGGCGTCTAGCGCGCCGAGGACGGGTTTGTCAGCCGCACATAGGGTCGCATTATCGCGTGTGCATGCGCACAGACAGGACCTTTATGCAGGGAGGAGGCGCGTCAGCTGACCAGCCGGTCGGCTGACGTCAGAGGAGACGTTCGCCGCTCCTTATTGGCTCAGAGGAGTGGGCGTGCCAATTGGGTCTCCTCTGCTTCTTAAGGCTCTCGGCTTCACTCGCAGCCTGTCTGCTGTTGCGAATACTTTGTGTTAGCGCTCAGACCTTAGATAGATCCGGTGTGCTTTGATCCGGGAGGAAACCGGGGATTTCACACTAGATAGAAATATTGTTGTGTATATTACTCTCTATTGATACCTGTGTATGACTCTGGCTTGCTTCTGACATCTCTCTCGTTTGCTGATTCTGTACTTCTGCCCATCTGATCCTGCTGCCGACTTTGCCTGTATAACCTCCTTCTATTGCTATCCGATTTTGTGCTGCTACTACCTGTCTGTTGCCGACCTTGCCTGTCTGACCTCGTCTCCCCACCAGAGAGCCCTGATCTCTGGTGAGGGCCTCTGTACTGATAGTACCCACCAGCTCCTCTGGTGAGGTATAGCTAAACCTATCAAATACTACTGTTGCACCAAGCACTATACATTAGTATCCATTCTGTGTGTTGCTATACTTGCTATTTGCTGTCACATCAGCTGTCTGATATACCTGTATTATAGGTGATTCTGCAGATCACCTAATAATCAGAACCCTGCTCTTGCTGACACATATCGTTACAGGCACCTGTGGCAACCTACGCTGGGCAGGAGAAGTAGGGGAAAGGTGACAACTGGAATAGCCAGCATAGTGTGAGGGTCTGTGGGTCCATCCATGGAAGGCAAAGACTAGGATGTTAGAATATCTGTGTCTATAGGCTCCTGTGATGTCAATCTGGGCATCTACAATCACATGACTGCTATTGACATAACCTTTCAGCAATTTGAAAACCAGGTAAAGAATGAAAACTTTGGCAACACAGCAAACTTTTTAAAGTCTCTAGGCCAGATTTCCCGGATCACTGATAGACTTCAATGTTCTTCAGCCCTGGAGAGCTTTACTTAATCAGGCCCAAAGTGCGTCTTCAATGACAGCGTTCCATAATTCTCTTTCAACCGGCCGCCACTTTCTCCCTCTTACGGAACATTCTCTGTATAATTTGATTTACTTTCAACGTGTCCGGAGCCCTTGAACTTACTGGAGGCTCTGCAGACTCTTCGGAACGCTGGGTTTAATAAGAACAATTTAGTTAGCATACACGTCGATTTCTTTATACTGAAACCAAGGAGGAGGGGGGGGGGGGAGTGACACAGCGAGAGGAGCAGTCAGAAGACATAACGTTATACATCTGCCCTATCCCCATTCCCCTTCTCTGACAACCGACATCGCAGAGGGGGGAAAGATCAAAAGCTCGGGGAAGTTTTACAAGGAGTGAAGCAAGTCCATAATAGTCGAGCCTTTCTGATATTTAATTGAAAAAAAGAAAAAAGTATTGCTCTTTCCTTGGTTGATGTGACCTTAACTGTCTGCAATGTGCCTGAAGGAAGCCAGAAGCAAAACAGCACTAACAAGCAGCACGGCAACGGCGTGCAATCTCTCCTCCTCCCTCGTCTTCGGCTCCTGCCAGTCTGCAATGTGCTCAGACTGAAGGCCGTTCTTCTGCCTTCGCCTTTCTTCCTCGCCACTCCGCGTCGTGAATTCAGATGACGAAAGTTTGCTACTTTGGCTCTGAACAGGTGCTGGCCCATCTGTGGAGAGCATCTTGTACTGTCCTGGAGAGTCGTTAATGACAAGCGCAGCAGAAAAAAAATCGACATCACTCGTTATTGAAAGTGTTTACTATAGAGGTAAAAAAAAAGGTTTAAAAGAAAAAGCTATGCTGAAGAAGATTTAAAAGAACCCAAAAACAAACAAAACTATGCCCTCTAGGCCAATAATGAGGAAATATGGTAGATTTTAAAGGGGGACTTCAGCCTAAACAAACATACTGTCATTAACCCCCAGAGACCCAAATATAGAAAAAAAACTTCAAAAAATGTTTTCAACCTTTCACATGTTGTTATAGGAGGCTTGTGTTGCCTAAATCAGTGTTATTTTTTATTTTGACATTTTGGGAGGATGTTGTAAAATTGCAACGCTGGGTTTGTAGAGTAGCAGAATTTCAGTAGTATCACTCACACTCTGAACACATGTAAGAAACAATTAAAAGTTATTTTTTACTTTACAGTTTATAAAGACCCACATAAGTTTATGTATATACACAATAACAATAGTATAATAAAGAAAAAAAGTTTTTTTTTTATCAATTTAATACAAAAAATGAGTATCATATAAAAAAAAAAAAACCCTGGATCTAGACTATGGCCTCGATTCATCAAGTGTTACCAAATGCTTTATCGAGCGTTCGGTAATTTAGCGCAAGCATGTAGCGGATGTTAGTATTCATGAATGACATCGCATGTCAATATCGTGCGTGGGGTAATTGTGCTGTAATTGTGCAGTAAATTTTCCAAAACTAGTATTCAAGAAGCAGAAAGGGGGCATGTCAGGGCGGTAAATTCCAAGTGCAATATCGCCTGCACTGCCCTGTCGTTATTTATGTTTCTGCTGTCGGTGTATTTAACAGGAATCTGTACTGAGTAAACTTATTTAAAATAAACACATGATGTAGCTGCAAATGAATATTACATCCTTACCTTTCCTCTCAGAAGCTCACCGTTTTCTTCTAAAGCTACATACACACATACGACAACGATCGTTCGTTGTGAACGACGAACAAACTTTTAATTGACAAAAGAACAACCTAAGTAAAGTTAGTTTTTAAAGGTGTGTAACGATCAGGTCGTTAGAACGAACGTTACATCACGTAAAGCAACTATTGCGCCTGCGCATAAAAATGAAAAGTTCCATGGAGAAATAGTGAAATGCGCATGTCAAGCCTAGTACGAACGACTGGTTTCCAACGATGTACTACTTTTGCAAACGATTGTCGTTGGAAAAAATCTGCCAAGCTAGATCGTTCGTTTTTAACGATCTAGCTCGTCCGTCGTTAGACTTAATGGTTGTTGGCTGCCTTTTTTTTAAACGATCGTCGTTTGAAATGATCGGGGAACGATCGTTTCAAACGACTTTAGTCGCATGTGTGTACGCACCTTTACATTGATCCCTTCCAGTTCTAACAAGATTGTCAGGACTGAAATATACCAGTTGCTGTCCGTTATATATCAGTTATAAATCAGCTGCTGTCAGTTACAACTGAATGTGCAAGGTAATGTCCATGTTTCTCTATGGCTCAAGTGGCTATGGCTCAAGTGGGCAATAATATAGTTTAACAGTGTGCTGACCAGGAAGCTGTTATGGGGTAATGTCCTTTTGGCACATAAATTTACTCTAAGGCCTCGTTCACATCATAAGCGCGTATGATGTGCTGAAACGCAGGAACGGCAGAAGGGCATAGACTGCCCTTCTACCGTTCACATCAAATGCGCTGCGCAGCAGTACGATGCTCTGGGAAGCGCTTGCGTACTGCTAGATGCATTTTGCCTGGAAGCGCAGAGCTGATCCCATCACTGTCAATGGATGGGATCAGCAGCGCAGCGGCGCAGATGGCGTGCGATCGGATGCGCTGCGTTCGGATCGCACGGCCATCTGCGCTCCTCAGATGTGAATGAGGCCTTAAGGCTCTATACAGTAAGTAGAGACATACCCAAGTTAAAGAGACACTGAAGAGAAAAAAAATATATGATATAATGAATTGGTTGTGTACTATGAATAATTACTAGAACATTAGCAGCAAAGAAAATATTCCCATATTTTTTTTTCAGGTATATAGTGTTTTTTCTAACATTGCATCATTCTATAATATGTGCAGATTACACAACACTCAGCATTCAAAATGATTCTTTCAGAGCAGTCTGTGAACTAATGACCTCTCCTCTGGCAGAGAAAAAGAAAACAGTTGAGATAATAAAAGTCAGAAAACAGCCCTCTCCACGACTTTGAAAGTCTTAGAGCTTAATAGCTTTTTTGCATAGAGATAACAACTGGAGTTTAACTCTTCCTGTACTGGAAACAATTAGACAGATGTATCTGATCTTAATGTTTTATTTCTTAGCTGTACTACACATACAAATCATAATATCATTTTTTTTTCGCTTCAGTGTCTCTTTAAACAAATTAGCTAATTGCCAGCACCTAACCACAGGTATACAAAAACTCTAATTAAATTAGCTGTTAAAGAACAACAGGTGGTAACAGGTGATAATAGTTGATACAACAGGGCACAAAAAAGGTTAGGAAGTCTGCCAGCAGGACTCTGTGATGTACAAATTGGGTGCCTGTTTCCAGTGGACGCATCAAACAGTGAAAAATGTCATCAATTACCATATGTATTGGCAAGTCTGAGGGCTGCAGGAGATGGGCATTTGTGGAAGTTCCAATGACTTTCCTGTCAGGCAGGAACAGCCAGGTTTGATATTAAGTCCATGTTTCATGTTTCAACTTCACACTTTCCATTCCACAACTCTTATCAGGTAGACATATTATTCAATTAGTCATGCAAACACTTTCATCCTCACCTCAAAGAAAACTATCACCTTCTCAAGTTTACTGTGCAGACAAACTCTTGCTACCACTATGACCCACTGTTGTAAAATTACAACATAGAAATAACCATCTCTAAATCTCTCAATATCAGTATATTTGATGATGTCACAAAATCTGCATGATCTACACATATTAATTATCACACAAAAAAATATTTCAAACTTTTTATTTACTTGATATATCCTGTCCAAAACAACAAGATGATGTACTCCAAAGCAGGTCACCGGGTTGTATGACTTCATGGCCAGATAAACAGACCTATTTATACATTCAACCATCCAATGGTGTTTCATAGGGATGGTCGGAATGCCAATTTCCGATTCCGCGGTAAATCCGCATTCCACCATTGCCAAATTAGCGATTCCGCTTTCCGCTACCAATTTCCGCATTCATATGCGGAATTTCCGCCAGAAATCGCGGAAATTCCGCCGGACTTTAACATCGATTTTCTCAAAAACTATAATGTCTTTTTGAAAACTTTTTTTTGCATCTTGTTCACAAGATTCAGTTTAATAAACCCTGAAAATTTGGTGTTTCTAGGACTCACAGGGGCTTTGCTATTAACCGTTAAAGTCGGCGGATTTTTACAGTAATGTAAAATGCAGAAAATAGGCAGATGCGGATTTTCTGCATTTTAAATTACAGTAAAAATCCGCCGACTTTAGCGGTTAATAGCAAAGCCCCCTTAAGTCCTAGAAACACCAAATTTTCAGGGTTTATTAAACTGAATCTTGTTAACAAGATGCAAAAAAAGTTTTCAAAAATACCTTATAGTTTTTGAGAAAATCTATGTTAAAGTCGGGTGGAATTTCCGCGATTTCCGGCGGAAATCCGCCCACCGCACTTGAATTACCGATTTCCGCATTCCGATGCGGAAATGCAATTTCCGATCGGAATTTCGGAAATTGCATTTCCGCAGAATCCGAATGAGCATCCCTAGTGTTTCAGAACTGAACAATAGGTCCTATTAGTAATGTACACGAGGTTTTAAAAAGAAGAGAATGGGGGAGGTTTTTTTTTTTAGCCTTAAATGTGTTGTTGTAATATTAAAAACACTGGGTCTCTGCGCGTTAAAGCGGATCCGAGATGAAAAACTGGCTATACCAAGTAACTTGTCTATATCTATATATCTTATCTAAAGTGTACACAGCAAATCCAGCTGCAAACAGCTTCAACAGACTATGATTATTTCTTCCTGTGATACGACAGCAGCAATGTTGTTTGTAAACATTACACACAGGCAAGCTGATCTGCATCTCCAGCACTCAGCCTGTAAAAAACCTAATTCCCCCTCCTCCTCCCTCCTCCCCTGTGCTTCTCTCTAGTAACACCTCCCCCTCCTCTTGCCCAGACTGAGCTCCCATAAGCCCTTGCTACTGTCTGAAAATGCCAAGGCACTCTGAAATGCTGTGGGCGGGGCTTGTTTAGTTTATAGGGAATTAGAGTATTAAAACAAAAACAAAAAAGTATTTGGCTTGAAGAATGCCCTATAAACAATATGAAAGGAACACAATTATGCAATGAGCAAAAGTTTATCTCGGATCCACTTTAATTACATTAGCTACATGTAATGGATTGCTAGGATGCCGCCGCGGTCTGGCAGCAGGGCGGCTGTCACCGCATTCAGACCGGCGGTTTCCGCACAGCAGCGTGCGTCTGGTTTGTCTGAGCCTTCTAGTGCTTACAGATGGAGAGCTACGTGCGCGCGCGCGCTGGGAGGCAGGACCTTTATGCCAGTAGGAGAGGGATCAGCTGATCAGGTCGATCAGCTGATCCCAGCGCAGCTGTTGATTGGCTGAGTGGCGCTGAGGAGCGCTGCACTATATATAGATATCGCAGGTCAGTCTTAGGTTGTCTGCCGTTGCGAATACTTACGTGTAAGGACTCAGACCTCAGTCAGATCCCACAGTGTGTTAGAACCAGGTGGACCTGGGAATTCACACTTAGCCAGATAGATTACGCTTGTGTTATACTTTAGACCAGTTCCGGGGTGTTGGACCAAGGACCTCACACCCAAGTTTAGGATTACTGTGTCATTGCTGTGTTATACTTTAGACTAGTTCCTGGGTGTCGAGACCACGGACCTCACACCTCAGACTAGGACTCTGCTCTATTTCTGTTATGACTATTTGCTCTGTCGACCTCTCTATTGCTTTCTGATTTGGTACTTCTGCATATCTGCCTACCTGTTGCCAGACCCTGCCTGTACCCGGTTACCGAATCAGCCTTCTGTCTCTGTACCTTATCTGCTCGTGTGTTGCCGACCTGGCCTGCCCGACCTTCCAGGCTGTCACTCACTCCTTGAGTGCTCAGTCTATCTGTGACTAGCAGTGACACAATTCCACCAAGTGTCAGTTGCAACTAGGACTCCTGCTCCTCAGAGAGTCCGGCCTTCTAGCAGCCAGTGGCCTCTCGCCTGGAGTCCCCTGGCTGCAGTACAGTCTATTACCTGATTTCTGGATATCCCTGGTTGCCAGGTTCTCACTATTCCCTCTCTCAAGGAGATAGTCCCTGCACTTCCCAGAGCCACTTGCCTCTCAGGTGGTTCTCGGCCAAGCTGCCTGTATCTCCCGCCTCACGGGAGATAGCCTACAGTTACACCAAACACTTACACTTTATTAGGTGTCCAGAGGTTAGTCATACTTGTATTATTGGTGATTCTGCAGATCATCCATAATCAAGTATACACCTGTATTATTGATGATTCTGCAGATCATCAATGAGCAGATTTTCTCTGTGTGCTGACACCGATCGTTACACTACAGTATGTTAATTAAAATAGTCAGGTAATATTAAACAGGGTGGTTAAGAGATTAGGTAATATAATCTCTTAACCACCCTGTTTAAAAGAACAGGCAAATGTTTGTGATTTCATGGAGGCAGCCATCTTTTTAGTTGAAAGGAGGTGACAGGGAGCATGAGACACAGTTCCAACTGTCCTGTGCGCTGATCACCCCTCTTAGCTGTGCATACTAGGCTTCAAATCTCAAAGTCAAAATGTAAAAAAACAAATTTGCACCAAAACAGCAGAACAAGAACAACAAAATCAGAAATCCCATCATGCTTTGCACAGCATCAGGGGAAAAATGACCGGGCAGTTTTCTTCCGTGCAGCTAAAAATGAGGCTTGGGGAAAAAAAAACAAAGTTCTGATGCTGTGAAACTGTTAAAGAAACACCAGGCCTTTTCAGTGCTTCTGAGTAGATTTTTAGTCTGGAGGTTCACTTTAAGAACTTATTCTTCGAGGTTAACCTGGTTTTGTTCCATAGATGCTCTATAGTGATTGGTTTACATTTATCCAGATCTTGGTATTGCCAAAGACAAGAAAGCTTTAGCTGGAAACTATCCATGGTCAGAAATGCCGAATTGCAGATGAACAATTCTGTGGATTTTGGTTTCATTTTCTGATTTTCAAGGGGTCTTTTTAGGGGGTCATTTTTTTGCATTTTCTGATTCCCTCTTTTGGAAGGACTGCCCTGATTTTGGAATTGAAGGACTCCTTAACCCTCCTGGCGGTTTATCAAAATCCGCCAGGCGGCAGCAAAGCCGTTTTTTAATTTAATTTTTTTTTTCATGTAGCGAGACAAGGTCTCGCTACATGATAGCCCCCCCCGGCCCCTCCAATCGCCTCCAGCTAACGGAGATCAGGAGATCCCGTTCAAAGAACGGGATCTCCTGGAGGACTTCCCCCGTCGCCATGGCGACGGGCGGGATGATGTCATCGACGTCGTGACGTCAAAGGGGACTCCGATCCACCCCACAGCGCTGCCTGGCACTGATTGGCGGGGCCTGAGCGGTGCCTTCCGGTGGCATAGCCTGAGCTCAGCTCGGGCTTGCCAGGAAGGTTAAGTGGGAGGGATATGGAGGCTGCCTTATTTATTTCCTTTTAAACAATGCCAGTTGTCTGGCTGTCCTGCTGATCTCTTTGGCTGCAGTAGTGGCTGAATCACACACCTGAAACAAGCATGCAGCTAATCCAGTCACACTTCAGTCAGAAACATCTATTCTGCTGCATGCTTGTTCAGGGGCTATGGCTAAAAGTGTTAGATGCAGAGGATCAACAGGACAGCTGGAAATGTGTATTGCAGCAGCGCCGTATGATGTAAACAGCGGGGATTTCTTCCTCGCGTGTTTACAATTAGCCTGCGAGCCGCGATCGGAGGCTCACAGGCTGTTCATGGAATCATGGAAGACACCCTCTGTGAACTGACATGGAATGTTTCCATGGTAACACCACTTCGACCTGCCAACGCCTATCGGCATTAGGCGGTCGTTAAGTGGTTAAAGAGGAACTGTAACCAAGGAGTGAACTTCATCCCAATCAGTAGCTGATACCCCCTTTCCCACGAGAAATCTTCACCTTTTCTCAAATAGATCACCAGGGAGATCTGTATGGCCAATATGGTGTTGAAACCCCTCCCACAGTGTGATGTCATGCCCATGGCCCTGACAGTCTGCTGTCTGTGAACCTCTTTGCATTGTGGTAAATAATGGCTTTTTCCAACTGCCAAGCAAGTGATACTTATCAGAATGTAAATCAGGGAGAGGAAAGATGTTACAATGGGCAAACACTGACTAAATCTTTAAATGAAAAAATAAGGCAATTGTATTCATTATGTTATGTACAGTACGGTTCCTCTTCAAAGCAATGAAGAGCACAGTAGCTGTGAGTTTGATAAGTTACTAGCAGAGTAAAAGGCAGCCTGAGGGGGCTAATTTAGGATGGAGTATTTTGCAAATGCACGTATCCTTTATATCGCAGAAAGGTGTTTGTACCAATTATATTGCTTACCAATTATATACGTAATGCTGATGTGTTGATGAAAGCATGGCTTGCTTTTTTTTTTTTTTTTGAAAGGTTACATCGGTACTTGAGGACACTGAAGTTTAGCAATTAAAAAGAAAGATGTTGTTCTTAATGAGGATTTAATGACATTTCTAAATGTAACTACTGGAAACTTTTGCCTGGTTTCCTGGGAGATGAGGAAGCAGCTGTCAGAAGAGCAGCGTTTCCGTGACCATCTCCATCACCCACCCAGCTAAGGTGTCTGTGCCCCGCCCACCTCCGCCACCACCTGCCGACCTATGTGGCATAAACCACCCATTGCATGATGGGACACCAGTCTTTATGGTCGTAGTCAGCCAACTTCGCTACGCTGGAACTACGCGTAGTTTTACGCTTCGCCAAACTATGGCTTCGAAATCAAATATTCATTTCGTAGACTACGCGTTAAAATACGCAATTACACATAGTGCAAAGCATAGGGTATACAGATACTTATGCCCGTATGCAGAAAATTTTACGCATTCCTTTCTCTGTAAATGCTTGTAATGGGAACTCTATGCGTACATTCCCCTTTCCAATGCGTAAATTTGTAAGCATACAATCACACGTGGAAAATTAGCGGCGAGTTAACGCATTCGTAGTTCACTACGCAATACACATGTTAACTACGCATAGTGGGCGTAACCTATGCGTAACAGTACTTCGCTACTTGTAAATTCATAAGCGTAGTTTTGAAACTTCACCTATGAACTACGATGTGTAGATGCGAACTACGATGCGTAAATTGGCACTGGCGTAGTTTCTGCTCATTTCTGATTTTCCTCCTTACTCAGGTCTGAGTAGCCACAACAGTCTCATCTGGTGTATGAAGGCCACTCTACAGCAAAGATCTGCCCATGCGGAGGTGTAACCAGAGCCCCTGCAACCAATGCAACCACTGGGGAATCCGGAGGCTGGGGGGGCACTCCTCCTCCCTCTCTTCCTCCCTCTCCTCCTCCTCCCTTTCCTCCTCCTCCCTTTCCTCCTCCTCCCTCTCCTCCTCCTCCCTTTCCTCCTCCTCCCTTTCCTCCTCCTCCCTCTCCTTACCCAGATGCAGAGTAGCACAGGTAGTGGGGTAATGTTTGCCTGCTTCAGCACTCTGTGTCTCCTTCATGCCTCACAGCCACATACTTTCTGCTGCTATCTCCCAATCACATGACCGATGTAAGTCACGTGATCAGGAACTGACAAAAGGCAGCGTAAAGTGTGATGCATGGATGAGACCCACATTACTGATGCAGGTAAATATTACTCTGGTCCCTGCGCTGTTCGGAAAGTGTATCGGGGCAAGGGGTGTGCAGGGGCAGAGGGGGGGGATGGGTTGGTTACGGTGGGGAGAAGTTTAGATTCCAGGCGGCCCCATGAGAATTTTGCTGCAGGGCATTATGGGCTATTGTTATAACCTTGTGCACATGTGCCTGGCAGGCCCAGCCAAAGCAGTGCCATTAAAGAAAGACAATGGAGATGTGGAGTGACTATTGGGTGGGTCGCTCCACAGAGTTTGAATTTGCTGCTGCCAGGACACACTTTGGATGAGCCAATACTCCACTTTAGCTGTGGATAAGCATAGTTTGCTGCTTAAAGAGAACCAGAGACAAAGCACCCTCATGTATTTTATTCCATTTATCAGTGGGAACATGACAGTAAACACCTACCCTGCTTTTAGTTGCATTCTTATCTTCTTAATTAGTCTATTAGCAGCTGTGATAAGAATCCCCGACTGGCTCAGTCTAGGTTTGACCTGGAATTATTATAGCTGAGTCACTCTTCTGTGGAGTCTTTTCAAGCCCAAGCCTGCCACCTCCTGGCTCAGATTTCCTGCTTTGCATACTGAGAGCTGTGATGACATGGGAGGGGCTGCTCCTGCTGAGAGAGAAGCTCTGAAACAGACAAGTGTGGCTGCAATATGATCCCTGTGTGCTCTGTGTGCACTCTGTCTGCATAGATACTGATGATGACTGCAGTTTCATTCCTATGAGAGACACTTCCTACAGGCAGCTGCACATCATACCAAAATGAAAGCACACAGATGAAAGGCTGCAGCAGCCTGTCTCATATAGCCTAGATAGCAGCATAGTCTCATATAGCCTAGACAGCACATCCAGAACAACTCATAACCCCGGAAGCAGAAGGGATATGAGCCGGTGACCATATTTGATTTTTCCTGGAGCAATAATGGATAAAAAACACTAAAAAAGGCCCACCAGAGCGGCGAAATTATCAGGTAGAGCATTTATTCTTTACAAGCTATCAACTGATATGTTTATTTTGTGTGAAACGTTCATCTCTGGTTCCCTTTAAAGAGAAACCGTGTCCAAGAATTGAACTTCATCCCAATCAGTAGCTGATACCCCCTTTTACATGAGAAATGTTTTCCTTTTCTCAAACGGATCATCAGGGGGCTCTGTATGGCTGATATTGTAGTGAAACCCCTCCCACAGTGTGATGTCAGCACCTCACAGCACTGAGGTGCTGACATCACACTGTCAGTGAGTGCCCAGCCGTTCAGCGCATATGTCTCACTTAAGATCAGGCGGGGACACAGCCTCTCGATCCCTCAGTTGTCATCTGGAGTAGCGAGGAAGGGTGTAAGCCGTGTCCTGGTGATGGTGAACGACTCCTCCAAGAGTATACACTTTTCGCCGCTGTTAGCCAGCTAGCGGCAAAGCGGAAAGTGTGCATAGTGTAGCTCCGCCCAACAGTTCCGGGTGAAACTGCTACCAGGCGGTACGATGGGATATTGTGAAATAAATAGTGGCCAAGATTAAAAATTAATATAAGAATTTATTATAAAGACAACGCGTTTCATGGAGGTCCGCCCTTTGCTTTTTCAAATCTAGTTTAACAATATGGCGACATGCACTTTTATATACGGTACTTGTGTTCAATATCAATTTAGAATTCAGCCAATAGGCTATAAGTAAGGAGGAGTTTATGTGACATCATTCATGGGTGTAAACAAAACATAATTTCATGAATATGCATATCTGGGAAGTATTTTGAATGGAGATACAAAACTATCAATAAAAATAGATAATAAGAGGAATCTAAAAGCAATCCCCACATGCATTTAGCCACATAGACAAGCGGCCAGTGTAATTAATTATAGAATTGCAGGAACCAGCCTCAGAGAGGAGAGGGAGAGATGAGAGGAACAAGGACAGGACTGCCACCAGAGGTCCCCATACATAGGACTTAAACCACACCACCGTGGTATCACCCACATTGACAATTCTCATCTCCTTCGTTATATCCAATCAAGATCAAATTGATGTTATTGTGGTCACATAGGCACCTGTACATATATACACATATAATGCAACAAAAAACTCCTCCTTACTTATAGCCTATTGGCTGAATTGGCTAATTGATATTGAACACAAGTATATAAAAGTGCATGTCGCCATATTGTTAAACTAGATTTGAAAAAGCAAAGGGCGGACCTCCGCGAAACGCGTTGTCTTTATAACAAATTCTTATATTAATTTTTAATCTTGGCCACTATCTATTTCACAATTTCCTGCCGTACCGCCTGGTAGCAGTTTCACCCGGAAGTGTTGGGCGGAGCTACACTACGTACACTTGCGCTTTGCCGCTAGCCGGCTAACAGTGGCGAGAGGTGTATACTCTTGAAGGAGTCGTTTACCATCACCAGGACACAACTTAGATCCACGCTACTCCAGATGACAACGGAGGGATCGAGAGGCTGTGTCCCCGCCTGATCTTAAATGGGACATATGCGCTGAATGGCTGGGCACTCACTCACGAAATCCAGGTGAGACCTGTCCTGGATAGGACCTTAGTTTCTCCAAGTACTTGATAATCAGAGAGCTTTTTTTTTGATGTGTGTGTTTTTTATACCACTTAAGTGGATTTTATCAAGCTGTCTGATATCAAGTTTTTTTGGCCTGATCGCACCAAAGGATTTCTTTCCAAATCCACCTTTACATTTTGACATCACACTTGTTGCATTGTGGGAAATAACAGCTGTTTCCAACTGACAAAAAAGCAAGCAGCATCTCCTTCCACTGGCATCACCTGCCAGCAGTAAAAATGTCACCATGTGATAAATGTCAGAATGTAAATCAGGGAGAGGAAGGATTTTACAATGGGCAAACAATGACTAAATCATTTATACATAATTATTGTAAAAATTAAGTATTAAGTATTAAATTAAGTATTTTTTTCATTAAGTTATTTTCACTGAAGTTCCTCTTTAAAGAGAAACTCCAACCTAGAATTGAACTTTATCCCAATCAATAGCTGATACCCACTTTTACATGAGAAATATAATGATTTTCACAAACAGACCATCAGGGGGCGCTGTATGGCTGATTTTGTGCTGAAACCCCTCCCACAAGAAGCTCTGAGTACCGCAGTACTCTGGGCAAACTGCCACAATGTAACAATGTTCACAGACAGGAAATAGCTGCTTACAGCTGTCTCTAACAGCCAAAACAGCTAGGAGCAGCTTCATAACCTGCCCACAGTAAAAATGTCACCATGTGATAAATGTCAGAATGTAAATCGGGGAGAGGAAAGATTTTACAATGAGCAAACACTGACTAAATCATTTATACATAATTATTGTAAAAAATGAAGCACTTTTTTTACTACATTATTTTCACTGGAGTTCCTCTTTAAAATACTCCAATGGGACCAACCCCCGGAAGCAGGAAATTTGGACACTGCAGACGCCATAAAAATGTGGGTGTCCAATAGGCCATGTTAATATTAGTAAATTAAATGTCTGCTTATTGATGAGTTAGGCATTGTTTGGGGGTCGGTTTCGTTTATGCATTAGTGGGAGGGATGGTTAGGGTTAGTGCCCGTTTCCACATGTGCGGTGGGAATCGCCGTGGAAAAAATTTGCATGCAGATGACTATGTATGCGAATTTAACCATTGCAGTGCCTGTGTGTTTTTCCATTGTTTCTATGCAAATTCGCATGAAAATTCGCATACCAAAACCGCATGCAAATTTCCTATTAAATACATTGTATGCGATTCACATAAAGGTTTGCGGTATGCAAATTATGTAGGCTCTGCCGTGCAGATTTTTCTGCACAGAAAAACACTCAGAAATCCTGACAAGTGGAAACAGTCCCATCCACTTATATTGCCCATGCGAATTTGCATGCGAGATGCGCATGCGAATTCGCGATAGTGGAAACGGGCCCTAAGGGCTGGAACCCACAAGAGCGGTTTTGTTAGCATTTCTGGAGCGATTCAAAATGCTAGCGTTTTGCCAAAACGCTCAGCTAATGTTAATGGATGGGGCAACTTCCACTGGAGCGTTTGCGATTTGTCAAATCGCAAACGCAGGACATGCAGCATTTTGGGAGCTTTAGCGCTTCAATGTAAAGTACATAAACGCTGGCTTAATCGCTCATAAAAACCTGCATGGAGCGATTTTGCTAGCTAGCGCTTGCGATTAGTGATAGCGTTTTGCAGTGGGTTCCAGGCCTGAGGCATCGGTAAGGAGGGCTCTGTGTGAGAAGAGGGTTAGGTTTAGTGATAGTAAATTATTGTTATTATTATTATTATTTATATTAATTAATTTTTATTTATTTATTTTGAGGCCCTATTCACACTTGAGCTAGCGCTTTTCAAAGTCTATGGGCCAGTTCTCATTTGGGCGATTTGCGCTAATCACCGCAAATCACCCAAAACGCTAAACGCAAACGCGTAACCTGCACCATTTTCAGGCGATTTTTGCTATAGAAGCACAAAACGCGATCGCTAAGGTGTGAATGGTGATTTTTTGGCGTTAATCACCAAAGAAACGCCAGAGCAAAACGCTAGCAAAATCGCTAGCTTTTTGCGATCAGCAAGTGTGAATGGACCCTAAAGGGGTTTTCTCATGCCTACTGATTTGACTAAACACATTTGGGGAAAAAAGGATTGGTCCAATTACAAGCTGCATAAATTGATAAATGAAATTTGCATAGTCCTGCATCAACTCGGAGTTATTTGCATATCACTGAACATCCCTATTTAAAGCAAACCTGTGAGGAATTGCAAACAACATTTTCCGATACTTCGGGAGAGAGTTCCTCCAGAAGCTTCTCCTGTCTTCCTCTGCCAGGCTGTTCCAGCACTGAGATCCCTAAGGCCAGTTTCACACTGCAAGCTGGTGGTGTGGCAGCCATGCCACACCGCCAAAAACAAGCCTTCGGGCCCCATCTGGCATTGGGCAAAGCAGGAAGTGACGCAGAAAAAGCGGGCAGAGAAAGCTGAGCCCATTCGGGTCCATGCTACTGTTCATGGAGTCCTCAACAAGGAGCTGTCAACCATCGTTTAGGGGATATTTCGCGTTACTATAATTACGCATGAGAAATTTGCTATTACGATGCGAAATTATGGTAGCGTAATTGCCATTAAAATCGTAATTGAAAATACCGTAAGCGTAATTTTCAACGCGTAATTACGCGTTTCGTTCATAACGTAATTTCGCGTTAAACCATAACGTAATATCGCGTTAAACCATACCGTAATTTTGCATTTCTTCGTAATTTCGCGAATTTCGCAATTACTTGTTAGCTATAAAAAATTACTTGTTCGCATTAGCCAATCAGAAGCGAATCAGCGGTAGTCAGACGAACGCTAACAAATTTTCGCATATAAACGCTTTTTCGCGTTAAATAATGTAAAAACTAAGCATGCGCAGTTCAAGGGTGTAAACTACGCTTACAAAAGTGTGCATGCAAGGCAAACTTAATTTCGCGATACCCACCGTAACGCGAAAACGACGCGAAAATTAACGCTTACAGTAATATCAACTATCGCGAAATTACGTTATGTAACTACGCTTACAAACGGTTGCATGCAAGGCAAACGTAATTTCGCGATACCCACTGTAATGCGAAAATTACGCGAAAATTACGCTTACGCGGAATTTCGCGAAATCCTTCTTCATTACGATTATGTACTTACGGCCATAATCGTAATTACACTAACTACGCTAAATTTCGCTAAATCGTAATTAAGTCATTACGCTCATCTCTAGAAGCATCTGAATTATTCAAAGGCTTCCATCTATTTTGGCGAGTACCCATTTGGGGCACTTTTTTCCCCTACAGGTACCCTTAAAGGGGGTTGTAACATACAAAAATAATGAAAGATAACCAAAGAAAAGTTAGTGCCCCAAATAGGTGAATACTGCATAGGTAAACGCATTTTTTTAACCCTAAAATAGGTTCCTATATGTCTCCCAATTTTTATTTTTTTTATCTGGTCTGGGCACCTTTGACTTACTTTCAGGAAGTGTAGAGTGTTTTTTGTGGAAAGTTTTTTTTTTTTTTTTCTTTCTTAACTAAAAACCCACTTCCAAGACGTTAGAGAAAACAGATACAAGGAAAAACTGGCTTTGCTGTAAATAACAATTATAGAAATAAAAACCACTAGATGCACAGACCAGACAAACAGACAATGTTTACAGCCTGAACCCCTCTGGGCTGAATCTCTGCCTTTATTTTCTTCTGTGCCCGCGGCCGGCCGTCTAGAATGGAATCGCTGCACTCATCTCGCGCTAACCGCCGAGTGCATCTGTGCGGAAACGTATTGAAACCACTGGCCAAATTAATCATCTAACTTTATATACATTTAACTCGCAGGCAGTAGAGCTATCAGATCGCGCAATAATACAGCCTCCCTGAGTACAAAGGGACGGCATATTAAACATGTCACCGTTTCCTGTTATCCGGACATATGGTGGAGGAGCAATCTGGCTGCTTTAAGCTTATAGCGCGCTAATTTATTTCTTTATCTTTTTTTTTATGCATTGAACAGTAAATATTGTTCTGGAAACATGTAGCTAACACTGTGTAAAAAAAAAAAAAAAAAAAAAAGTTGATATATAGTTTATATACTGTAGTCTCAATTAAAACTTTTGATAAATGAGTTTTTTAAGAATGCCTGTCAATAGTATACTTTTCAGTGAAATGAGTAATAAATAGGGATGGTCAATGAGATAATAATAATAATAATAATTATGTATTTTATATAGCGCCGACATCTTCCGCAGCGCTGTATACAGTATATTGTCTTGTCACTTAACTGTCCCTCAGAGGAGTTCACACTTGAGGCATTTTTCGCTTTTTTTAAGAGCTGACGATTTTTCAAAATTGCCCTGAAAACGCTTACGCAATTATTCTCTATGGGTTCACATCTGAGCGGTTTGTTTCCGATCCACTCAGAAAATTGGCCATTTTTGGTAAAGACGGAAATATAGGAAAAACGTAAATGCTCACAAAATTGCTTTGTGCAGCGATTGGTTTTGCGTTTTTAAGAATAAATACATTGTATTTATTCTTTTCCAGATCAAAGAGTTCACTTCCTGATCTGTGGCGGCGCCAGGGGGGGGCGCTTTGGGGTGCTGTAGCACCCCCAAAAAATTCTTCAAGCACCCCCCAGCGTGAACTGACTTTTGGCGTCTAATAGACGCCGTGTCAGTTCACCGGCAGCAGCAGCAGCCCGCGGCTCCAGCAGCGGCAGAGCTGGGCTACAGTAAAACGGTGTCCCAAGCCCTGCTCTGGAGACTTCGAGTCTGCAGTGCAGGGCTTCGGGCGCCATTTTCCCATAGCCCTGCTCTCAGCGCGGGAGTTTCAGTTGCTGGCTGCAGAGGATCGTGGGAGCTGCGCGCCGGACTGAGGCCGGGGCAGGAGGTCTTCAGCGGGTGAGTAAATGTTTGTTTTTTTTTTAATTCATTAACAAGTGTATTTTCTGGGCAAGTCTGCCACATGAAGTGTTTTCTGATCAAGTCTGCCACACATGATTGAAGTGCTTTCTGGTTAAATCTGCAACATGATTGAAGTGTTTTCTGATCAAGTCTGCTGACATGATTGAACGTATTTTTCTGGTCGAATCTGCCGACGTGATTGAATGTATTTTCTGGTCCAATCTGCTACATGCTTGAACGTATTTTCTGGGCAAATCTGCTCACATTACGTGTATTTTCTTGAGAAAACCTGCACAATTATGTGAATTTTCTGGGGAAAGGGTCACCAAAACTTGGTCTTAGCATTGCACTTTTAAAGGGAACTCGAGGTGAGAATAATATTGAGGCTGCCATATTTATCTCCTTTTAAGCAATACCAGCTGCCTGGCTGCCGTGCTGGTCCTCTGCTTCTAATTCTTTCAACCATAGACCCTGAACAAGCATGCAGCAGATCAGGTGTTTCTGACAATATTGTCAGAACTGACAAGATTAGCTGCATGCTTGTTTCTGGTGTAATTCAGTTCACTACTGCAAGCAAATAGATCGGCAGGGCTGCCAGGCAACTAGTATTGGGTAAAAGGAGATAAATATGGCAGCCCCCATATCCCTCTCACTCTGAGTTCACTTTAAGTTACTGTTAGCTCTGCCCTCATCCGGTCATGACCATGCTTGGTCAGGCCTGATGAAAGGAGGACTTGGTCTCCTGAAACGCGTTGCAATATATTTTAATAAATCTTAACACTATACGGCAGCCGCCGTTTCTTCTTTCCTACACGCATTGCTGCATTACAATCAGACTACCACTCCTACTGCCCGTGAACTGCCTGTGCAAGACTCATGGAGCAGCGTGGAGCTTTGCTTTTAGATCCCTCAATCCTGGAGCTGATGCTTTGAAATCCATCACAATCTGTTTGTGCAACCGCATATAGCGGACTCGCACACAGACAGGGTGTACAACCTCAGAGCCGCTCGTTGCCTGCCAACAACCATCCGAGTGAAGGAGGAATCCAGCTGCCTTTGTGCCTGATCCCTGGCTAGAGGGATAGAAGCCGACACGCTGGCTACTCCTGTACAGGCTCGCCAGCAACTTCTAGAGGTGAGATTATTCTGAATTCACCCAATCTACTGCTGTACTGTTCCCCTGAGTGCGCTCTGTCTCTTCTTGTCTCAAACACAGATACTTTTGCCACCGAGGTGGATACCAAGAGCAGCACCTTTATCCTTCCCCTCTTCTACCCTGCCACACTGATCGCTCCTTCTGTTTGCCGGAAGTAAACCACCTGCTTCTTTTCCATACATGGGGGGGGGGGGGGGTGGCAGTCCAACTCCATTGGCCAATCTTACCACTTCCATGTAGTATGAAAGCTTACCTGCACAATCCGTTCATTGTATTGAATGTTTTATGACCCCCATTCTACATGGAGTTGGTAAAATTGGCCAAACAAGATTGGAAGCATGTACTTGCATTAAGATTTGCTAGTGTGTATGGCAAGACTACCATAGTCATGTCACACACGTAGACGCAGTGGCCATCGACTTGCTAAGTCATCATCAAAAATGGGTTTCTGCTGGGAACCAGAGGATCGGTTTGTCCCAGCGTGGGCACAGGGTGGCTGTAGCGGGCAGGTAGAAGCCCCAGGTAAGTTAACAAAAATCAATTAACCCTTCGCACACTCACATGCAAATGTTCAAACAAATGCATTCACAGATTTACTCATCCAGGCACAACTGTTATCCCTACAGCTAAATTAAAAGCCAGGGTTTTAGTTTACAGAAGAATGCATTCTTATGCTTAGTCACCTATACTGCGTAGAAGTACCCAGGTAAACATAGGTGTCCTAACTCTGGCCCTGTAACATGCATAGTGCAGACATGCAAACACATTCATTGCATCAAACCTATCAATGGATTAGGAGCACACATCCTAACTTCCTCTCCTGGGAAAGATAGTGCATCTTACCAATCGCACAAGGGAGCTAACGTTATGTGTCCATGTGCACCATGCGCATACACCAGCATAAGCTGTCTGCATGCTGACAAACATACAGGGGAAGGGGGGAGTGCACCGAATTGGACCCTAGCCACAGAGGTCAATGATAAGAATAAACATACATATATCCAGGCACATCGCCTCTAGTTAGGACATTAAATAAATTATTAGGGAAAGGGAGGTGCTGAAAGGGGTGTGGCTAGAAACAGCAAAAATCAATTAACCCTTCGCACACTCACATGCAAATGTTCAAACAAATGCATTCACAGATTTACTCATCCAGGCACAACTGTTATCCCTACAGCTAAATTAAAAGCCAGGGTTTTAGTTCACAGAAGAATGCATTCTTATGCTTAGTCACCTATACTGCGTAGAAGTACCCAGGTAAACATAGGTGTCCTAACTCTGGCCCTGTAACATCCATAGTGCAGACATGCAAACACATTCATTGCATCAAACCTATCAATGGATTAGGAGCACACATCCTAACTTCCTCTCCTGGGAAAGATAGTGCATCTTACCAATCGCACAAGGGAGCTAACGTTATGTGTCCATGTGCACCATGCGCATACACCAGCATAAGCTGTCTGCATGCTGACAAACATACAGGGGAAGGGGGGAGTGCACCGAATTGGACCCTAGCCACAGGGGTCAATGATAAGAATAAACATACATATATCCAGGCACATCGCCTCTAGTTAGGACATTAAATAAATTATTAGGGAAAGGGAGGTGCTGAAGGGGGTAAGGTAAGTTAACTGTTTGTTTTTTTTTCATTATTGCTTTAAGTTTTATTTTTAAAACCTTTTTTTATGTTTAAGGTCGCATTCACAGTGGGGCTTTGCGTTTTAAAGCGGTATAAAACCCTGACATAATATTCACCTTAAAGTCGCAATGTGTCTGCGTTAAAGGGGAACTGAAGAGAGAGGCATATGGAGGTTGCCATGTTTATTTCCTTTTAAGCAATACCAGTTGCCTGGCAGCCCTGCTGATCCTCTGCCTCTAATACTATTAGCCAAAGCCACTGAACAAGCATGCAGCAGATCAGGTGTTTCAGACTTTAAAGTCAGATCTGACAAGACTAGCTGAATGCTTGTTTCTGGTGTTATTCAGATACTACTGCAGAGAAATAGACCAGCAGGGCTGCCAGGCAACTGGTATTGATTAAATAGAAATAAATATGGCAGCCTCTGTATAACTCTTACTTCAGTTCCCCTTTAAGAGGTAACGCACTGCAAGCAGTGAGTTACCACAACGCAACACTTTAACGTTGCACTGTGAACGGCAGATAGCAGTGTGCATTGCAGTGAGGTAAGCTGCGTTATAAGACTTTATAACGTGCGACCATATCGTCCCACAATGAATGCGACCTTAAACCTGATTTAACCTTGTAGTATCAAGATTGTTTAATTAGTAGGCACGATGCATATTAACACTATCATTTGGAAGTTTGGTCTTTCGCCCTATTACTTAGTCACATTTTGTGATCTTCTTTTACCTATCGCTATAGAGAGTCAGGTGCACTTTAAATAAAATAAATTATCTTTGGAGATAGCAGACTCGGGTAAATGATCTTCATCAAATAATTAAAAAGGAAAAAAGATGGAAGTCGGATCCGCAGGCGCCACAGACGTTAAGCTTGCGCAGCCAGCAGTGCATCCACCATAAAACAGCTTGTTAAACTGGGATTTTGTCTGGGATCCGATCAGAGAAGGAACTCCACGAGTCAGCAGCAAAACAATAATGTATTATTATCATAATAAATTTATGACGGTGTTAAATTATTCCGCAGCGCTCCACCGTGAGCGGAGGCCGACTACCGTCCTAACGACAGACAATTAAGAGCAGCCAGAACCAGGATGGACGGCAGGTCATGGCCACAGCAAATTACAATTCAAAGTGATGAGCAGAGTAGATTTTTCTTTCTTAAGGCATGTTTAACGGGATGGAGTAAAAGCGGACTGTCTGCATGGGCGTACGCTCCTGTCTGCTCCCGCTACCACTGTTGTTAACTTCACAGCTGCCGGAAAATATAGGGGGCTATTTATAAAGAGGATGAGCAGGCTGTTTGCCAACAAAAAACAAAATGTAACTGCATCACTAATGGTAGTGTTTAGAAAGCAATATACATATTATGTAAGAAGTAGGTTAAATGGTACATACCGTAAAAATGCCACTTTTTTTCTCCTCAGAGGGGCTCACAAACAGTGGTGTAACTAGACTTAATTAATTGGGCCCCCTGCAAAAATGATAGCATGGGCCCGCCCTTGGCCCCCCAAACCCCATGAGGGTCATGTGATCAGGAGCTGGTGAATGGCAGCAGAGAGTGTTCTGCTGTGAAGCAGTGTCTGAAAGCAGGAAAAAAAGACGCTCCCGCTACTCTGCATGGAGGAGGTTGCAGGGACGTTTTTTGTGGTGGACAGGGAGCGTTTTTTTTGCTAATTGGCTGCTCTTGCGTTTGGGGAGGAGGAGGGGCCCCCAAAGGTTTTGGGACCCCCTGCAATGGCAGGGGTGATTGGTATGCCCATGCTCACTAACTAATCCCCACCACAGGCATAGTCTAATGTCCAACCATATTATTATTATGTATTTATATAGCACTGACATCTTCTGCAGCACTGTACAGAGTACATAGTCATGTCACTGACTGTCCTCAGAGGAGCTCACACTCTAATCCTTCCATAGTCATAGTCTAATGTCCTACCATATTATTATTATGTATTTATATAGCACTGGCATCTTCTGCAGCACATTACAGAGAACATAGTCATGTCACTGACTGTCCTCAGAGGAGCTCACAATCTAATCCTACCATAGTCATAGTCTAATGTCCTACCATATTATTATTATTATGTATTTATATAGCACTGACATCTTCTGCAGCACATTACAGAGTACATAGTCATGTCACTGACTGTCCTCAGAGGAGCTCACACTGTAATCCTACCATAGACATAGTCCAATGTCCTACCATATTATTATTCTGTATTTATATAGCACTGACATTTTCTGCAGCACATTACAGAGTACATAGTCATGTCACTGACTGTCCTCAGAGGAGCTCACACTGTAATCCTACCATAGTCATAGTCTAATGTCCTACCATATTATTATTATTATGTATTTATATAGCACTGACATCTCCTGCAGCACATTACAGAGTACACAGTCATGTCACTGACTGTCCTCAGAGGAGCTCACACTGTAATCCTACCATAGTCATAGTCTAATGTCCTACCATATTATTATTCTGTATTTATATAGCAGTGGCATCTTCTGCAGCACTTTACAGAATACATAGTCATGTCACTGACTATCCTTCCATAGTCATAGGCCTCAATTCACTAAGATCATGCTGGAGATAATAAGGCAAAAGAAAACTTTCCACCACACATTGATCTTGCCTTATTAAGGTGTACAGATACGTTTTCACAGTGAGAGAGTTATCTTATCATTTCTGTCCTTAAGTTACCTCTTCTGTAGTTATTTTCACACGCAGTCAATTAACAACCTGTCTTTAAAGAGGAACTCCAGCCTAAACAAACATACATTAGTTATGTTAATTAAAATAGATAGGTAATATAATCTCTTACCCACACTGTTTTAAAAGAACAGGCAAATGTTTGATTTCATGATGGCAGCCATCTTTTTGATTGAAAGGAGGTGACAGGGAGCATGACACAGTTCCAACTGTCCTGTGTGCTGATCACCCCTCCCAGTTGTTAAGCAACGTGAATAACATAGGAAATCCCATCATGCTCTGCACAGCATCAGGGAAAAAAAGCCCGGGCTTTTTTTCTTTGATGGGTGGAGCTTAGGTAAAAATGCAGCTAAAAATGATGCTTTGGTAAGTAAAACAAAGTTCTGATGCTGTGAAACTGTTAAAGAAACGCCAAGCCTTTTCGGTGCTGCTGAGTAGATTTTTAGTCCGGAGGTTCACTTTAACTTTAGAATTCTGGAATTATTTTAAGGATTGAAGAGTTAACTTTATAGATCTCACCTTAACTTAAAGTGGATCCGAGGTGAACTTTTACACATTGCATAATTGTGTTCCTTTCCTATTGTTTATAGGGCATTCCTCAAGCCAAATACTTTTTTGTTTTTGTTTTAATGCTCCAATTCCCTATAAACTAAAAAAGCCCCACCCACAGGTTTTCAGAGAGCCAAGGCACTTTCAGACAGTAGCAAAGGCTCATGGAAGCTTAGTCTGGGCGTGAGGTGGGGGAGGTGTTACTAGCCCTTGATTTCAGGGGAGGAGGGAGGAGGAGAGGGGATTAGGCTGATGGCTGAAGATACAGATAAGCCTGCCTCTGTATAATGTTTACAAACAACATGGCTGCTGTCATTGTATCACAGGAATAAATAATCATATTCTATTAAAACTGTTTGCAGCTTGATTTGCTGTGTAAACCATCTAAACTTTAGATAAGATATATAGACAAGTTACTTGTTATAGTTAGTTTTTCAACTCGGATCCGCTTTAAAGACAGAAGAGTTAACTTTAGGTTTGCCTGAGGTAAAATGTTTCCTGAATACTACATGCCTTATCACCATGGTGATAACTCTAGAAACGTTATTAAAGACAGGAGATAAGCTTAGTGAATTGAGGCCAATGTCTAATGTCCTACCATATTATTATTATGCATCTTTTGCAGCACATTACAGAGTACATAGTCATGTCACTGGCTGTCCTCAGGGGAGATCACAGTCCCTTCCATAGCTATAGTCTAATACTAATTGCAAAAATAATAATAAAAACTACAAAAAATTGCTTGACACTAGGGGTGGTGTGCCAATGTATGCTTTGTCTCCATTACATGCTCATTATTGGGGAGGACAGTAAGGTTATTTTTTCATTCTCCTTTTAACATCAAGTCTTTTGAAGCCCATCTAAAATACATTTTTCCATTTTTATTTTTATTTTTATCTCATCCTCCTACAGTATATTGTCTTTATTATTTGTGTTTTATCCATGATGCTTTTTATTATTATTTACCCTACTTACATTATGTGTTCTCTGGTGATTACGTTTAATAAATTGATGTGAGTGTCTTGGCACCATAATGCTTGTATTTGATTGCTTAAGTTGTAGTCTTGTGGGGGAGGTTTCCATCTCCGACGCTTCTAATTAATCACCACATTGTAGCCGCCTGGGGGCTCGGAGTTGATTAGATCTTATCTTTGTTGATTATGTACAATAAACTAAGTAATTGCAATTAACGTATTCTGATATGCAACAATATTTACATGTACACATATTTGTGCGCAAACATAATAGTCAGTTCATTTTTACCTTCATTGAAGAAGACTCTTTGGTAGCGACAAGAAGGGCGATGGACCTGGAAAATCCGGGAATGAAAAAACACAAAGAAGACACAAATCAGAAGTCAACGGTGAAAAAGGTCACAGTACCAATAAAATTGTACAATAGGAGAATTACACTATTTCAGATGGCAATGACAACACAACCACCCAATACGGCGCCCGGAGGGAGGAATCCCAGCCTCCACTCAAGTAGATTAGTGTCCACAGGACGCACTCCTGGGATATTAGGAAATGTCCCTAGAAAAAGGGGCATACTAAGATACAACCTCTCAACAGAGGTGTGACATTAACTGGTGGATGGAGGTGCCCCCAAAAAATACAAAATAATTAAAGGGAACCAGAGATGTACCCTAGATGAAAAAATAAAAAAGAAGTTATACATACCTGGGGTTTCCTCAGGCCCCATACGCGCTGATCGATCCCACGCCGCAGTCCTCCGCTGCCCGCATCTACGAGAACCGGCTCCCGTCGCTGACGTCATCGGAGACGGGCTACGCTGGAGAAGTGCGCCCTCTACGTATCTCTCCATACACTGCTGCAGAGATACGCAAAGAGCGCACTTCTGCTATGCTTAGACTGGCTCCGACTGACGAAACAGCAGGGAGCCGTTTCTCGTAGCTGCGGGCAGAGGAGGATGGCGGCGTGGGATCAATCAGCGCATATGGGGCTGGAGGAAGCCCCCGGTATGTATAAAATCTTTATTTTTTTATCTCTGGTTCCCTTTAAAACTAGATTTAAAAACCAATACCGCTTCTCTTTTAAAATGTTTTTAACGGTTTTATATTTCTTGGCTGGCTGCCTCCATCTACCAGTAGTCTATGGTAGAGATAAGTGTATTGCATACTCTCTGCATGTGGACTGTTAGATTTTTTATTAGAAGTTGTTTTCCTGAGCTTCTTGTAAGACCACCAAAAGATAGTGGGCATCTTTCTCTGACCTTGCAATATAAGAGCATCTCGATGGGATTTGGGTCAGGTGTCTGGGCAGTTTTCAAGGTCAGATAGGAATCCGTGTGGCTGTCTCTACCAGATTCTCTTTTACGCAGTTTAAAGGTAAATAATAGGGATGGGACGAATCCACAATTTCTTCGAATCCAAATCCGGATCCGAATCTAAAAAGGTTCTCGAATATCTCGAACCTTTCGAATCCCGAATCTAACGAATCCTGCGCATAAGAATTGTGTGATCCGTGGTATAGTTGCCCGCAGTATAGGTACCCAGGCATAGGTGCCCGCAGTATAGGTAGCTAGGTAAAGGTGTCTTCAGTATAGCTACCAAGGTATAGGGGGCTTCACTATAGGTTGCAAGGTATAGGGGCCTTCATTATAAGTTGCAGGGTATAGTGACCTTCAGTATAGGCAGCAGGGTATAGTGGCCTTCATTATAGGCAGCCGGGTATAGTGGCCTTCAGTATAGGCAGCAGGGTATAGGGGCCTTCAGTATAGGCAGCAGGGTATAGGGGCCTTCAGTATAGGCAGCAGGGTATAGGGGCCTTCAGTACAGGCAGCAGGATATAGGGGCCTTCAGTATAGGCAGCAGGGTATAGGGGCCTTCATTATAGGCAGCAGGGTATAGTGGCCTTCATTATAGGCAGCAGGGTATAGTGGCCTTCAGTACAGGCAGCAGGGTATAGAGGCCTTCAGTATAGGCAGCAGGGTATAGGGGCCTTCAGTATAGGTAGCAGAGTATAGGGGGCTTCAGTATAGGTAGCAGGGTATAGGGGCCTTCAGTATAGGCAGCAGGGTATAGGGGCCTTCAGTATAGGTAGCAGGGTGTAGGGGCCTTCAGTATAGGTAGCAGGGTGTAGGGGCCTTCAGTATAGGTAGCAGGCTATGGGGGGCTTTAGTATGGGGGGCTTCAGTATAGTTAGCAGGCTATGGGGGGCTTCAGTATAGTTAGCAGGCTATGGGGGGGCTTCAGTACAGTGAGCAGGCTATGGGGGGGCTTCAGTACAGTAAGCAGGCTATGGGGGGCTTCAGTATGGGGGGCTTCAGTATAGTTAGCAGGCTATGGGGGGCTTCAGTACAGTGAGCAGGCTATGGGGGGCTTCAGTATGGGGGGCCTCAGTATAGTTAGCAGGCTATGGGGGGCTTCAGAATAGTTAGCAGGCTATGGGGGGCTTCAGTATAGTTAGCAGGCTATGGGGGGCTTCAGTACAGTGAGCAGGCTATGGGGGCTTCAGTATAGTTAGCAGGCTATGGGGGGCTTCAGTATGGGGGGGCTTCAGTATAGTTAGCAGGCTATAGGGGGCTGCAGTATAGGTAGCAGGCTATGGGGGGCTTCAGTATAGTTAGCAGGCTATGGGGGCTTCAGTATAGTTAGCAGGCTATGGGGGGCTTCAGTATAGTTAGCAGGCTATGGGGGGCTTCAGTACAGTGAGCAGGCTATGGGGGCTTCAGTATAGTTAGCAGGCTATGGAGGGCTTCAGTATGGGGGGGCTTCAGTATAGTTAGCAGGCTATGGGGGGCTTCAGTATGGGGGGCTTCAGTATAGTTAGCAGGCTATGGGGGGCTTCAGTATAGGTAGCAGGGTATGGGGGGCTTCAGTACAGTGAGCAGGCTATGGGGGCTTCAGTATAGGTAGCAGGCTATGGGGGGCTTCAGTATGGGGGGCTTCAGTATAGTTAGAAGGCTATGGGGGGCTTCAGTATAGGTAGCAGGCTATGGGGGGCTTCAGTATGGGGGGCTTCAGTATAGTTAGCAGGCTATGGGGGTACTTTAGTATAGGTTGCAGGCTATGAGGGGCTGCAGTATAATATATCTGGGTAGCAGTGGCACATACCCTCCTCCCTCCTCCCTCCCCCTGCAGCCTCCTCCGCTCGTCCCCCTGCATACATAAGGAGAAGCAGCCTCTCACCTCCAGCATCAGCGTGGAGCCCAGAGCGGCAGACTTCTCCCTTCACTTCCTAGTTCCCCCTAGTGGCCACCGGACGGGCTCTTACTGATGACGCATAGTAAGAGCCGGTCACTAGGGGGAATAAGGAAGTGTGCAGGAGGTCTGCCGCTCCGAGCTCCATGCTGGAGGTGAGAGGCTGCTTCCTCTTATTCATGCGGCGGGCGAGCGGAGGAGGCTGCGGGGGGAGGGGAGGTGGACAATTGCGAACGGGTAAAGCGGCGGATGCGCGTCGATGCAGTGTCGGGATTCGGCGATCAGAAAATGGCGTCGGGATTCGAGTCCACGAATCTCGAATATTTCCTAATATTCGAGGGATTCGTGGATTCGCCGGATTCGTCGGCCCATCCCTAGTAAATAAATAACAATTCTAAATGATTGGGTATTTACCAGGGGTGTAACTAGAAGTCACCGGGCCCCCCTGCAAGAATTTGAGTGCCTCCCCTTCCCTGGTGCTCACTCATGGCCGTATTGGGGGGGCAGGAGGGGTCGCAGCATGATAGGATAGCATGGCCACACATTGGTGGGGAGGGGGGCAGTCCCCCCCCCCTCCCTCACCTCGGGCTCTCCTCTAAGCCCTCTCCTCCTGCATCTATCACTGGCGGCGGCAGGCAGGACACATACCTCCATCCACCGCCGGAGGTTCCGATCTCAAAATGCTTCACACTACTTCCTGTTTAAGAATTGGAGAGAAAAGGTCAGCACCAGATGTAACAGCCGACAGCTTCACACTTAATCCTCCCAATCTGGATGTGCTTCAGCAGTAATTTCATCAAATAGGAAGTAGATTAGAGACGCAGCACCAACTCCATGCAGTTAGGTTTATTGGATTAAGACAAAGGGCATACAGGCATAGGGGGTACAGATTTTGGCCTTACAGCCGTTTCGCGGGGCTCCCGCTTCTTCAGAGACTACAAGATGTCACCGTGACATCTTGTGGTCTCTGAAGAAGCGGGAGCCCCGCGAAACAGCTGTAAGGCCGATGTCTGTACCCCCTATGCCTGTATGCCCTTTGTCTTAATCTAATAAACCTAACTGCATGGAGTTGGTGCTGCGTCTCTAATCTACTTCCTATTTGATGAAATTACTTCCTGTTTAAACAGGAAGTAGCTTCAGACACTTAGAGAGCGGAACCTCCGGTGGTGGCGGTGGATGGAGGTATCTGTCCTGCCTGCCGCTGCTGCCAGTGATAGATGCAGGAGGGGAGCTCTGAGAGGAGAGCCTGAGGTGAGGGAGGGGGGGGATAAAATATTTAAAAACCTGTTAAAAAGGAGGTGGTGGTCTTACCTTGCCAGTAAATAGACATAGATTCTGTTGATTTTTAGTCAACAATAACATTTGAGTACTATACTACACAATGCAATGTGTTTCGCAGGTTCAATCTTGTTTCATCAGGCAATAACTGGAGCAAACTGGGAAGATCCAGCCAAGTGTTTCTGATCTTCCTAGCTTGCTCTGGTTATTACCTGATGAATCAGGATTGAACCTGTGAAACGTGTTGCATTGTGTAGTACTCAAATGAATGTTATTGTTGACTAAAAATCAACAGAATCTGCGTCTACTTACTACGGAGGTTAGTCCCCCACTACCTCCTTTTTAACCATTTTTTAACTATTTTATCCTGATTTTAGCACCTCTGTTTCAATGTTTGTCACAATTCCCAAACCGGCGATTGAGAAGACAACAAATGTACAGGGGTGTAACTAGGAACCTCTGGGCCCCCCTGCAAAACTTTGGATGGGGTCCCCTCCCGCCTTCTCTCCATGCCCAGGCTTTTCAAGCATCACTTGGAGAGGGGCTGAAACACTGGGGGTAGAACAGGCTGGACCCTGCTGAACACTGAATACGGACTGTCTACAAATATCTGTTTGCAAAATGTTGTATGATTCCTTATCAGTGGCGGAGCAGATGCAGTCATTAGAACAACTGTGCCAAGAGCAGAATGTTTTTTTCTCTCCTTGCCCTTAGTTGTCAGTCTCACAGAACGGGGCCCCCTGTGGCTTCTGGGCCCCCCTGCGGCTGCATCCCTTGTAGGGTCTATTGTTACGCCCCTGTAAATGTATGTACAAAGACCCCTCTCTGTTTTTCGCAATCACCCGAAATATGAGGCAAATCCTCCTATATCACCGTATTAATAATTGAGCACAGCTCCCGCGGGAATGATCTCGTCTGATGGGCTTCCTGCGCGATGGAGCTGGTGAACTGGTAAAAAGTTATATAACAACGAGCGGCATTTCTTTCTCTTTTCGGCCTTCCACACACTTAATGGCTTCTTTTCATTTTATAGCATGATAAAATTTTATGCGGCTGCAGCTCGATACGGAGATGTTTATACCACTAAATAGAGTCAGATGGGGAACTGTCAGGGAGGGGAGTGATGTTATTTTTAATGTGGAGGAAAGTCAGGCTTATGGGAGGTGTGAAGAATAATGTAACAGTAATATGTCACAGGCAAAAATATGAACTTGCTTGCAATAATAGGGATAGGAAGAAGTTTTATTCCTTATAATATTAAGGAAGTTCACTTAATGATCACAGTGATAGTATGTTTGTAAAAGAAAAATAATATACTACTACTATAAACCTCTATTATGCATGACCCCACCTATGCCATCGCCTTGAGACTGTGCTTTCCTTTGAGGCTTTTGTTCAGGTTGTTGGCAGTCTAGCCCTGCCCACTTGTAGGTTGGGCTGTTTCTGCACTAGACATACTTAAAAAGAAACCGTAACCAAGAATTGAACTCCATCCCAATCAGTAGCTGATACCCCCTTTTACATGAGAAATCTTTTCCTTTTCACAAAATCACAAACGGATCATCAGGGGCGCTGTATGGCTGATATTGTGGTGAAATCCCTCCCACAAGAAACTCTGAGGAGTCCTGGCAGTTTCCTGTCTGTGCACATTGTTGCATTGTGGGAAATAATAGCTGTTTTACTGTGTACAGCTGTTTCCAACTGCCAAAAAAGCAAGCAGCAGCTACTTCCATTGACATCACCTGCCAGCAGTAAAAATATCTGATAAATGTCAGAATGTAAATCAGGGAGAGGAAAGCTATTATAATGGGCAAAACTCAACTTTTTTAATATATATATGTCTTGAGAGTGTATTACTGTTATTTTAGTAAATAAGGGCTTTTAATTGTGTCATTGTTGATCGCATACAAAAATAAAAAACAAAACAGAAAAAATACATCTTTATTTTCAAATAATATACTGTCACCATACATTGTACTAGAAACATAAGTTATATGTTGCGATCGCTGGGGCCCATGGGCAAATAACATGGGTGGGTTTTATTTATAGTAGCATTGCTTATTTTTAAACTAAAGAGGATAGAATTGGAGAAATAGTGTAATTTTTTCTTGTTTCTCCCTATAAAATAAATAGAAAATAGTAAAGTAATTACTGAAAAAAAGTATCACTCACAAAAAAGCCTAATGTGTGTCACAAAACAAGATATAGATTATTCAGGTGTGAGAAGTAGTGATAAAGTTATGGCCAAATGAATGGCAGGAGCGCTGACATGGTAAAATGGCCTGTGGGCTGAGGTGGTTAAAGTCCAAATGTTTCCACAGCTCATAAAGCATTAGAAGAAGAAAATTCCCCTTAAAGTCTATCAAAATGCCCCTCCCACGAGGAACAGCAAATAACATTTGTAAAATCTGGTTTACAACAGGCTAATGAATGAAATGATATGCAGGTGTTGAGTGATCAGCTGTGCTTAGCGGCACGCTGAAGTTTAACATCTTTTAATACTCATTGCCTTTTTTAAAATCTTTTCTATTTGTGATAATGGCCAGGCTCCCTCCGCCTGACAAAGACTATATTTGTAAAACTAACTGCAATGCGATTCATGGGTGATTTAGAATGTTCAGCTCATGAGAAGCGTAATGACCTTCACAATGACATCCTTAATATGCACATTACAAAGGAACAGATATATCGTAGAGAGAAGGGCATTAGCATAAACATATTTTCTTCTTGGATGACTATTTGGAATAAATACTGATCGCTCTTGCAGCCCGCCACCACGTTCATAGATTTTTCCCTTCTTTTCTCCATTTTCTTAGCAAACAACTTCACTCAACGAAGAAGAAGAACTTGGCTAAATACCAATTGGATCTATATTGATAACATAACAAAACATTTCTGCAATATTATTTAACAAAAGAAGAATTGTCTCATCTTAAAAAACAAAACATATATTGTGTCTGTGTAATTGATATACATATGTGCAGGTATTACATTATAGCTGTAATCATAAATATGTTTTACAGTACAATACACTACCACTATATTACATTTTATTTTTACTAGATGTGACACTACCGCAGAGGAGTATATAGAGGGGTGTAGGCATAGCTTGTGCCACGGGGGTCACAGCACCATGGGCTCCATGTCTGACCCTGTGCTGCAATGGCCTGCCTGCCTCCATGCCTCCCTGTCATTCAGGCCTCAGATCTGATTAACTCTTATCTGGGGAACATGGCTACTTAACTTATGCATGTAGGGTGCACTTGGTTTACTGTTAGAAAAGAGGACAGAGAGTGAATAACGAGAGCTATCTTTAAAAAAAAAGTAACCTCAGCAATATCCTGAGCCTAAACACACAAGCAACCATAACACATGTATACGTGACATTATGCTGCTTTTAGAGTGAAAGGGGGCTCTGACTGAGGGGGGGCGCAATTTCAGTGTTTGCCATAGGCGCTTTATTACCCAGATACGCCCCTGCACTACAGCACCAGTGATGAGCGGAAATGTCAATATTCTTTTTGCATTTATTTTCCCAAAAATAATGTTGAATCTGATTTTCGAGCAAAAATGCCATTGAAAATAGGTTTAAAAAAAAAATCACTTTTTTGTGAATTTTTGCTGTAAAAATATTAATTTTGCATGGAAAAAATTTTCACAGTAAAATATTGTTTTCCTGCGTTTTTGTGGTTCCACAGTAAAATAACAACAACAAATAACGTTTGTAAAGTGCTTTTCTCCCATAGGACTCAAAGTGCATAAGCATGGCTCAGACCAGTAATTGGTTGATTGGTACAGACTACAGAGGAAGAATTCTGTAAGTCCGTAAATGCCAGGAAAAACAGGTGGGTTCTCAGTCTGGATTTGAATAACTCCAGGAATGGGACTGTCTCTACTGGGTGTGGTAGGGAATTCCAAAGGGTAGGGACAGCATGACAGAAAGCTCTGTCTCCAAAGGTTTTGAGGTGCACTCTGGGAGTGACCAAGTCCTTCACGTATCCAGGGCCCAAATTGTGTAGGGATTTGAATGTCAACAGTCCAATGTTGAAGAGTATTCTCCATTCTACTGGTAGTCAGTGCAGTGAGGACCCGTGTAATGTGACAATAGCGAAGCTGGTTTGTTAGCAATCTGGCAGCAGCATTCTGCACTAGTTGCAGGTGGTACAGGTGTATGGGTGGCCTGCATAAAGGGCATTGCAGTAGTCCAGCCGTGATATGATGAAGATGTGAACTGGGGTTGGAAGAACCTCTAGGCAACCACACACCTCCTCCCCCAACCACCACCCTCTCAGCCACTGACATATTGAACTACTTTATCAACAAAATTACAACCATCCAGAGGGATATTTCTCTCCTCCACTCCATCGCCCCCTCCTCCCTACCCCATCCTACTCCATCCTCCCCCCCCCCCCCTACCTCCTTCACTCCTGTCACGGTGGAGGAAGTCAACCGGGTGCTGGCAACTTCACCTGCCACTTCCTGCCCCCTACTAGATCCGGTCCCATCCGATTCCCTCCACTCACATTTTTCTGATCTGGCCCCTGTCCGCACTAGTGTTGGGCGAACAGTGTTCGCCACTGTTCGGGTTCTGCAGAACATCACCCTGTTCGGGTGATGTTCGCGTTCGGCCGAACACCTGATGGTGTTCGGCTTTTTAAGTTCGGGTTCGCCCCGAACTTCTAATGGCCGCCGAACAGGGCCGAACAGGGCCCCTGTTCGGCCGAACAGGGCCCTGTTCGGCCGAATACTGCCCCCCTATGGGGTCGCAGGCATAAGGGGGGAGCATGCCCCGATCGCGGGGGGGGTCAGAAATTCCCCCCACCCCCTCCGCTAGCGCTCCCCCCTCTGCCCGCTTCCCCATACAAAAGTTTAAGCAAAGTACCTGTAGTGGATGGCCTGGCAGTGGGCGGCACTGTGGAGTGAGGAGGAGGAGTCCGGAGAGTGACGAGTTGAGGGAGGCCGGGCAGCGGGCGTGAGGTCAGAGAAAGGGCGGAAGTACCACAAGGGTACTTCCGCTGAACCGCCCGCTGCCCGGCCTCCCTCAACTCGTCACTCTCCGGACTCCTCCTCCTCACTCCACAGTGCCGCCCACTGCCAGGCCATCCACTACAGGTACTTTGCTTAAACTTTTGTATGGGGAAGCGGGCAGAGGGGGGAGCGCTAGCGGAGGGGGTGGGGGGAATTTCCGACCCCCCCCGCGATCGGGGCATGCTCCCCCCTTATGCCTGCGACCCCATATGGCCCCCAAAAGCTGGATGTTCGGAAAGTTCGGGGTTCGGCCCGAACATGCCGAACATCTCGGCCATGTTCGGCGAACTTTCCCGAACCCGAACATCCAGGTGTTCGCCCATCACTAGTCCGCACCCACCTGTTCAACTTCTCCTTCTACACCGGCATCTTCCCCTCTGTATTCAAACAGGCCACTGTGCTTCCCCTGCTGAGGAAACCTTTACTTGACTCTGCACTGCCACCCTCCTCCCTTTTGCCTCGAAAATTCCTGAATGCCTGGCCCACCAACGCTAGACCAACTTCTTCAATTCCAACTCCCTTCTCGATCCCCTGCAATCTGGTTTTCATACAGCCCATTCTACAGAAACAGCCCTCACCAAAGTGGTCAATGACCTTGCCAAAGCCGAAGGTAAATACTCCATCCTACTCCTCCTGGACCTCTCCTCGGCATTTGACACTTTTGACCACTCCCTACTCCTCCACACGAACACGCGAAAAATACAAGATATTTTCGCAAACAAATTTCTTGAAATTGAAAATAGCAGATAGAAGATGGAGTTGGAAATATAATGTCATCATCATATGGTAACACTTTGCAAATGAGTGTTGTATACACAACACAAGCAGTGTGACTGTAGGTGATGGGGGAGCGCTATTAACATGTATTTGGTAAAAATGCTGCTAGTTTAAATTGTTAGCATGTTTTGTTTTTAAATTTATATATGGTAATATGTATAGTATTAATCGAAATGCTGATAAGTTTCGCTCTAAATTTTCTACGTTTTCAATATGGTGACATGCACTGTAAAACAAAAACGGTGGATGAAGAGTTTATTAAAGTGATGGATGCACTATGTATCTGCTATTGATTTGTATTTGGGGAACTGTTGCTGACTTTAAATGCAATGTGGCACCTCTTAAAGAGGACCTGTCAGTCATACTATCTCAGAAAAAAAACACATATAGAAGTAGATAAATACTTGCTCTACTTACATAACATATGTATTGCATTGTCCACGGTTTCATTTTAGTGATTTTTCTACAGTAAAAAAAGAGAAATCCATCTTAGCATTTCCCATTTTAACTATTTTGAAGTAATTTCCTCCCTTGCTATCCTCTGCCTGATTTGCCCGCCCTTCACTATAGAAAGTGCATTGTCTCAGCATGAGAAATATTGACCAGTCAGAGAGGAACAGAGGTGTGGGAGGAGAAAACAGGAGGGGAAGAGGCTTCAGCCAATCAGGCTGCATTAGTTAAGTCTGAGGGGAAGTAGAGAAGCAAAAAAAGGCCAACCCAGCATGCCCTGCAACTTCCTTTTTGTGTACCAAATTTTGTCACTGGGGAATGATCATTAGTCAACAAAAAGATTAATAGTGATGTTAACTTTTGTATTGCCTGGTTAGCATCCTTATTACTTGTTTACCAGATAAAAATAAAGAATTGATTTTTGATTTTATGCCCGACAGTTACACTGCAATGTGGATGAGGCTGCTGTTGTGTTGTCTTTATTTGTTTGAATGTCACAGGCTTATTTATCCTCTTTTGTTTTTAATCAGGATGTGTTTGCTGATTTTTTTTTTCAGTGTGAGTAGAGTAATGATGTGCACTGTGAAGTTGCCCAGCGGGTACAAATCCTCCTCCCCCCCAATAAAAACATCTTCTGGGGCCCCCTTACTATTCACACCCCTTCTCTTGCCTTCCCCTGGTGACCCTCACAGCCTGGGGGCCCATCTCACAAGGGTCACACAACAAGTATGGCCATTATGATCTTAACCATAACAAGTGTAGCCACAAAAACACCTGATCTGGAGTATTGCACATGGCCGGGAACACTGCCAGAAGATGAAGAGGGTCCTGCGCCAGGATGGTGGGCTCAAAGAGGCTCTTGAAAAACCTCTGAACCATCCAGAGACTTACCTCAACTGAGGTAGGTATTCAATCCCCCCCCCCACCCGTATACACACACACACACACACACACACACCACCTTTCCCTCTCCTCGTTGTCACAGGTTTCCTTTAACCCTTTAGCAGCCAATTTATTTTAGCCCATTTTTTTATTTGTAATGCTTCCATGCTTCTAATTAGTACTGCTGTAATGTCTCTTTATGGCCACTTGTCACTAAAGGGCAATGTGAGACAACAGAGGACTTCTGCTTTCAGGTTCTATCCTCTTAAGCCTATCTAGACAAGTATTCTCGTCCAGATAGGCGCCACTAAAGGCAAACTGGATGAGAATACTCGTCCAGTGTTTAAGCGGTGGTGCGTGCACCCAGGCAGGTTTTTTTTTTTTTTTCACCTTGGCAATTGGGGAAGGGAAGCAAGGCTTCCCTGAACCAAATGCAGTGCCTGTAATGAATGGACAGGACCCTGATCAGGGGCCATGTCCAATCATAAGAATGAACGTGAATGAAAGTGAAAAAAAAAACGGAGTGTTTCTAGTCCCATCTAGGGGTAAAATGTTGAATTACATGCCACATTTTATTTAAAATTAATATAATTAAATCACTTCCAAAGCCCCTTACCCCCATCCCAGTTACCAAGCTAACAAATTGAAAAAAAAAACACAGTAAAAAAAATCCATAAATAGGTGCCTTAGGGACTTTTTTTTTTTCAATATGTATGTCATGAGGGTATATTACTGTTATTTTAGTACATAAGGGCTTACAGTTGATGGGACACAAAATAATAAAAAAAATATATACAGAAAAAATACACCTTCCACATAATATATTGATGCCATACATTGTACTAGGGACATAATTTAAATGTTGTGATAGCCAGGACTAATGGGCAAATAAAATGGGGGGGGGGGGGGTTATTTATAGTAGCATTGCTTATTTTAAAACTATAGCTGATGGGATTGCAGAAATAGTGTATTTTTTATGTATTTGCCTTTAAAATGCATAGACAAAAATTCATTACTAAAAAACAAGTAACACTCTCAAAAATCTTAATTTGTGGCGAAAAAAAACTACAATATATAGATCATTTATATGTAATGAGTAGTGATATTGGCGAATGAATGGGAGGAGCGCTGACGCCTGACAGAGGACAATTGCTTCCGTCCTGCAGGTGAAAACTCCTGCGGGCTGAAGTGGCTATATTTTCAGCTAGTAGAGGGAGAACAAAACATTCCAAGAATTTACAGCACGCGTTCTGCAACTGAGGTCAAAAGCAGTGGGCTTATCTCAAACAATTGCATTTTTGAATTTAATCTATCCAGTACTTGAAGAAGGCATATTATAGTTTGCACTGTGGATTGTACAATTTTTTCAACCTTGGTGGAACTCCATTTTTTTGTGAAACAACTTACACATGCAATGAAAGGGTCCTAATTAAACAAGCCCTAATGGTACCCCCTAATGGCATGTGGCAGAGAGATCTTCAACCAAGGTTGCAAGATATTGGTGTTGGACCATTTCCGAGGATATTGGGGTGGGAACATTTTTTAAAGGTAAGTATTGTTAATTAGGAACATAACTTTTTTCATGTTGTGTTTTTATTTCTCTGTAACTCTTTGTGGAAATGGGTAAGGGGGACTATGTACCCCTATACTCATTTCTCCTGGGGAGGGGGCTAGCAAAATAACCAAATACACTTATTTATAAAACTGCATTTCCTTAGATATGAGTCCATTCAGAATCACGTCCGATCACGAATAACGATTACAAGATCGAAAATGCAGAATTCGAGTCATAATTATGACCGATTCGTAATTACGAGGTCTCAATGAGCATCCCTGCTAGGGGCCTATCTGCATGTACAGACCACTCTGCTCCATCACTTTGGCTCTGGCTTTTGTCCGTTTAAAGAGACACTGAAGCGGAAAAAAAAATATGATATAATGAATTGGTTGTGTACTATGAATGATTACTAGAAGTTTAGCAGCAAAGAAAATATTCTCATATTTTTTATTTTCAGGTGTATAGTGTTTTTTCTAACATTGAACAATTCTATAATATGGGCAGATTACACAACACTCAGCATTCAAAATGATTCTTTCAGAGCAGTCTGTGAACTAATGACCTCTCCTCTGGCAGAGAAAAAGTAATTAGTTCACTTACAGTTGAGATAATAAAAGTCAGATAACAGCCCTCTCCACGACTTTGAAAGTCGGAGAGCTTAATTGCTTTTTTGCATAGAGATAACAACTGGAGTTTCTCAACTCTTCCTGTACTGGAAACAATTAGACTGATGTATCTGATCTTAATGTTTTATTTCTTAACTGTGCTACACATACAAATCATAATATCATCATTTTTTTTCGCTTCAGTGTCGCTTTAAATAAAGTTTTGGTGATGAAAAAAAAGAAAAAGAAAGAAGTCTGCAATGGTATCTCACGAGTTTCCCCTGAAAATTGCATTAGATATATAATGGTGATAATTAAATCTGTGCAGGTTATCATGGTGCGGACTGACTGTCCTTAGATCTGTGATCTTCGTTTTTTCCTCTCGTTATTTTTTTTCTTCTTTTTGTGTGTTGTGTTTCAGATAATTGTCTGTGTTTCGGATAATAGTGTTTCTGCCACCTTTATTGCAGGTAATATTAATTTGCGGTTGATGAGAGTCAAGCACCTGTTATGATCGGTGTTGTGATTTGCAGAACAATGGCTGATTTGATGTCTCACACCCGCTCCTTCTGATGTTAAACATGGAGACTTTTAATTTACAGTGTTTTCTGCGGTGACAAGACGCCAGAGGACGTGTCACTCGGGTCTGCAATATGCAAAGCAGCGCCAGACATTTACATACTTGTTATTTCCAATTCCTGCAGAACACTTTAAGCCGAGTTTGAGAACAGGTTTTATTTATAAATATGATAAATACTGTTTTACATTCAAAGGGAAAATAATGTTGTTGTTTTTTTTATTTTGTGTTCTTAAGTTTTGCTTTTGGAAATAATAGTAAAAAAAATGCTTACTTTGTACTTCCTGTTGAAATATTTTCAATAAAACTTTTGCAAAGAAAAAAAAAATTACTTGGTGCTGCCGATTATTGGTGCTGATCTCCCACCACCTAATATCTGTGTCTCTGGTCCCTCCTTTCTCCTCAGAGCCAACACCCCTTAACCATTTCAGCTCGCTGGGATTTTTCACCTTATGGACAAGAGGAATTTTCAACTGTCAACGCTTCTCCCTTTCATTCTCCAATAACTTTATCACTACTTATCACAGCAAAATGATCTATACCTTGTTTTATCCGCCACCAATTAGGCTTTCTTTGAGTGGTAAATTATGCTAAGAATTATTTTATTGTAAATGCATTATAATGGGAATAATAAGAAAAAAATGGGAAAAAAATCATTATTTTTCAGTTTTCAGCCATTACAGTTTTAAAATAATTAATGCTACCATAATTAAAATCCACACATTTTATTTGGCCATTTGTCCCGGTTATTGCAACGTTAAAATTATACCCCTAGTGTAATGTATGGTGACAATATTTTATTTGGAAATAAAGGTGCATTTTTTCAGTTTTACATCCATCACAAATTTTTAGCCCATTATTTATTAATTTTATGTCCCCTTGACATAAATAATCATTTATTTTTATTCCCCAAAGTCAGTAGGTGTGTTTTACAATTTAGCCACAAGATGTCCCTACTGAGCAAAAATCCCATTAGCGTACAATGTACACTAATTGGGATACAATGTATCACTACATTGTAACCAGGGAAGTGACGTAGACTTCCATCAGAAGCCTCCGATCACAGCGACGGTGGGGAGAATATGAATGGAAACATTGTTTTCATTCAGAAATTTAACGATCGGGCGGCGGAAACCGGCGGAAATCGCGGCGGGAGCATGTAAAGAAAAAACACTGTTTTTGAACAAAAAACAGTGTTTATTCACTGCGGACATGTACGGATTGGCACAGGGGACTTTTGGCCCCTGCAGCCAATCCCCCCTGCTAGCGGCAACAGCACGGTCACGGGCATCTGCCCGAAGGATCGCTTGCAGACCCCCCAAACTGCAGGCTCTAGCACCTGCCGCTGCGGACGTGAAGCTCACATCCACACTGCTGAAATGGTTAAAGCAGGATTGAGAACCATAAAATCAAATTTCATTTACCCACTGCTCTGTGTTTATTATGCAGTCTACAGCCTGAGCCTGCATTGCAAGCATTTCAATATATTCATAAATGTGTCTGCTGCAATGAATCTCATCTCAGTCAGCCTGGCTCTATTTTGGTACATTGCGAGGGAGAGGGAAGCTTGTTATCTCTCCTCCCACATTTCTGCTCCTCACTGATTGGCTGAGGGCAGTTCAGTGTGACACGAGGCTGCGAAGGGAAAAACACTTCACCCCTCTGCAGAGGGGTAAAATATAATCTATTCTGTGCTCACATGTGTTTACAAAGCAAGCTAGATATGTCAGTACAGTTTCTACAGAGCTCAATAGGGTGGAAGGCTGGCAATGACCATTTCAGGCAGGAGGAAAAAAAAGAGTAAGGGAGAAAATTACATCAGGATTGGCTTCAGTCAGATGCAGTAAAGATGGAAAATGCCTGTAACACGTTTCTATTTATTTACTATATATATTTTTTTCTAATATATCTGCTCCCTTACAGAGTATCAATGAATATATTGGTTGTGTTTTCAGTACCTGCTGACCCTGCTGTCAGGAATGTGTGTCACATCCACACAAGTTTTATGACCCCTAATTATTTTTTATGGAGATTTACACATCTGCTTATCTTCCCCAGAGAGACTAAGATTTTTAGCCCTGGAAAAAAAAAACAGAACCTAGGTAAGTTCTAAGTAGGATTTGATAGACATCTTAGCCAATGCTTGTTATAACTGTAGTAAAACATTAGTAAATTTTACTAACATTTTACTACAACTAAACCTAACCCTACTCTCACACAGAACCCTCCCTCTACCTATCCCTAACCCTTAGAACCCCCCCCCCGGTGATGCCTAACCCTAAGACCCCCCCTGGTAGGGCCTAACCCTAACACCCCCCTGGTGGTGCCTAACCCTAAGACCTCCCTGGTGGTGCCTAACTCTAAGACCCGCTGGTGGTGCCTAACCCTAAGACCCCCCTAATAGTGCCTAACTCTAAAGCCGGGTCTACATGGAGAAATTCGGCAGCTCGATTAGCCGCCGGATCGACTCTGCCGCATCCCCGCACCTACGCGCCGCGTGCGTCGGATTTGATCCCCCCTCGTCCCCGCCGGCATCGCTTATCTTCCCCTTGATTTCCCGCTATTGTTCGCTCGCGGGGAATGAGCGGGGAATCGGCTGCGGCGAGATCGGACCTGTCGGATCTTATCAATCAAGTGGCATCAGCGACCCGATTGAAAAGACACATCGTGCCATGTAGACCCGGCTAAAAACTCCCATATCTTTTATCAAATTATTTTTTTAAATCGATATATTTAGTTATTTGAGGAATTTTGTATTTTCCACTATTCCACTAAATATCGTTTTAGTTATGAAACCTTACGTAGATAGAAATGATAATTATGGTAAGTATGTTTGTAAACATTATTATATGGTAAATATCTTTGTAAATGTTATTATTCACTGGGAGCCCATTGAAAACATTATTATTAACCGGGCACCCAAATTTCCTGTTGGGCCCCCATCAAACGATATTTTACATGAGAGTCAATAGTGGAGCCCATTTTGTCCACTTGCCTCATGCGCCTAAATTTCCTGCTCCAAGGAAGTGTGGACTGGCCACAAACATGCATCAATGTATTTTGTTGATGTACTATTGCATGATACTAAGCCTGCAGGTACAGAATCTGGAAGTACGGAGGACCCGGTGGCAGGCAGTCGCAGTGTATATCGCCAGCGGCACAAAGAGAAAAACAATGCGTCTACATCAGCAGGGCCGGAGCGAGGGGGAGAAGAGTGCATCTACATCAGCAGGGCCGGAGCAAGGGGAAGAAGAGTGCATCTACATCAGCCGGGCTGGAGTGAGGGGGAGAAGAGTGTATCAGAGGATGGTTTCGATCCATTGCCCTCTGGGTTATGGGCCCAGCACACTTCCACTGCACCACTCTGCTGCCACACAGGGAATGCTTTGTTGTAGGAAAAAGTGGCATTAAACTTCTTGGAGCAGACTTACCTCCTCCCTCCAAAAGACACACATACATCCCCAAAAAATCATTTAGCAGAAAAAACTAGTCTCTGTAGCACAATTGGTTAGCGCATTCGGCTGTTACCAAAAGATTGGTGGTTCAAGCCCACCTAGGGATGGCCTTGCCTTTTGTGTTCAACAGTTGTCCGAAGAGAACCCCAGATAGCCATGTACATTCATCTCTCTGTAGTGCAGCATGCTGGGCCCATAACCCAGAGGTTGATGGTTCAAAACCATCCTCTGCTAGGCGTGATTTCATTTTTGCACCTCGCTTTATCGCATGGGCAAAATGGTTTCCATAGCCCGGTAAGAGAAAGTGTTATATGGGCCCTGCCGTAACATAGATATTATGGTAGCTAAGACTTCTCCTGGGCCTTTCTTGTGGTTGAAGAGATGAATGAACTGTGACACCACACTTAAGAAAAACAACAACAGCAAACAGAGAAGCTTCCCCATATTGGAGCATTGGATTTGGTAAAGTCTTAAGCCAATGTGTTGACTCACCACGCAGCCCTGCACCCGGAATGTGTCTCGTATGACTGTCTATAGGATCACTCACCACACAGCCCTGCACCCGGCATGTGTCTCATATGACTGTCTATAAGTAAGCTTTAGGTTAGCAGGAATGGTTGCATGGCCACCTAGCTTTTCATCCTTCCCACCCTTGCCCTGGAATCTTCCAGACTTCAAACTGCTGTCCTTTGCTGTTTGTGTGGTTGGTCGTATAGTGGTGAGCATAGCTTCCCTCCAATCAGTTGACCTTGGTTCGATTCCTGGCCAATGTATATGAGCTTGCTTTTGACATACTACAAATCCCTGGAAGACGAGAGAGAGGGAAGGTCCTGATCCTTTTTGTCACTGAACTTGTAATTCGGATTCGGATATCTGGTAGAAATCCGCAGATATCCGGGTCGACCGTCAAACTATCCGCAGATAGCTATCCGGATTTCTGCCCAACTATCCGGAATCCGGATGCGGCCGGATAGGGTAAAAATGGTCGGATATCCGAGTTACCCGGATATACGAAATCCAGATGAGCATCCCTGGAGAGGAGTGCATCTACATCAGCAGGGCTAGAGCAAGGGGAAGAAGAGTGCATTTACATCAGCAGGGCTAGAGCAAGGGGAAGAAGAGTGCATCTACATCAGCAGGTCCGGAGCAAGGGGGAAAAGAGTGCATCTACATCAACAGGGCCGGAGCAAGGGGAAGAAGAGTGCATCTACATCAGCAGGGCTGGAGCAAGGGGAAGAAGAGTGCATCTACATCAGCAGGGCTGGAGCTAGGGGGAGAGGAGTGCATCTACATCAGCAGGACCAGAGCTAGGGGGAGAAGAGTGCATCTACATCAGCAGGGCCGGAGCAAGGGGAAGAAGAGTGCATCTACATCAGCAGGGCCGGAGCGAGGGGAAGAAGAGTGCATCTACATCAGCAGGGCTGGAGCAAGGGGAAGAAGAATACATCTACATCAGCAGGGCCGGAGCAAGGGGAAGAAGAGTGCATCTACATCAGCAGGGCTGAAGCAAGGGGAAGCAGAGTGCATCTACATCAGCAGGGCCGGAGCAAGGGGAAGAAGAGTGCATCTATATCAGCAGGGCCGGAGCAAGAGGAAGAAGAGTGCATCTATATCAGCAGGGCCAGAGCGAGGGGGAGAGGAGTGCATCTACATCAGCAGGGCTGGAGCAAGGGGGAGAAGAGTGCATCTACATCAGCAGGGCCGGAGCAAGGGGAAGAAGAGTACATCTACATCAGCAGGGCCGGAGCAAGGGGAAGGAGAGTGCATCTACATCAGCAGGGCTGGAGCAAGGGGAAGAAGAGTGCATCTACATCAGCAGGGCCGGAGCAAGGGGAAGAAGAGTGCATCTACATCAGCAGGGCTGGAGCAAGGGGAAGAAGAGTACATCTACATCAGCAGGGCCGGAGCAAGGGGAAGAAGAGTGCATCTACATCAGCAGGGCTGGAGCAAGGGGAAGAAGAGTGCATTTACATCAGCTGGGCTGGAGCAAGGGGAAGAAGAGTGCATCTACATCAGCAGGACCAGAGCTAGGGGGAGAGGAGTGCATCTACATCAGCAGGGCCAGAGCTAGGGGAAGAAGAGTGCATCTGCATCAGCAGGGACGGAGCAAGGGGAAGAAGAGTGCATCTACATCAGCAGGGCCGGAGCAAGGGGAAGAAGAGTGCATTTACATCAGCAAGGCTGGAGCAAGAGGAAGAAGAGTGCATCTACATCAGCAAGGCTGGAGCAAGGGGAAGAAGAGTGCATCTACATCAGCAAGGCTGGAGCAAGGGGAAGAAGAGTGCATCTACATCAGCAGGGCCAAAGCAAGGGGAAGAAGAGTGCATCTACATCAGCAGACCCAGAGCAAGGGGAAGAAGAGTGCATCTACATCAGCCGGGCTGGAGCAAGGGGAAGAAGAGTGCATCTACATCAGCAGGACCAGAGCAAGGTGAGGGAAGAGTGCATCTACATCAGCAGGGCCGTAGCAAGGTGAAGAAAAGTGCATCTGCATCAGCCAGGCTGGAGCAAGGGGAAGAAGAGTGCATCTACATCAGCCAAGCTGGAGCAAGGGGAAGAAGAGAGCATCTACATCAGCAGACCCAGAGCAAGGGGAAGAAGAGTGCATCTACATCAGCAGGACCGTAGCAAGGTGAAGAAGAGTGCATCTACATCAGCAGGGCCGGAGCGAGGGGAAGAAGAGTGCATCTACATTAGTGTTGGGCGAACAGTGTTCGCCACTGTTCGGGTTCTGCAGAACATCACCCTGTTCGGGTGATGTTCGAGTTCGGCCGAACACCTGACGGTGCTCGGCCAAACCGTTCGGCCATATGGCCGAACTAAGAGCGCATGGCCGAACGTTCCCCGAACGTTCGGCTAGCGCTGTGATTGGCCGAACGGGTCACGTGGTTCGGACCCGAACGCGCTCTGATTGGCCGAACTGTCACGTGGTTCGGGTAAATAAATACCCGAACCACGTCATATCTCCGCCATTTGTCTGTGGGTTTAGCTTTGGGTAGGCAGGCAGGGTAGTTCGCGCTCCAGCCACGCTAGCCAGGGTCCCCCCTGTCATTGTGTCACTGCTGGGAACAGTAGTACACCGCTTGCTCAGCCACACTATATAGCATTCTGTTTACTGCCACTCTGTGTACCTCGCTCAGCCACACTATATAGCATTCTGTTTACTGCCACTCTGTGTCTGCTGGGAATAGTAGTACACCGCTTGCTCAGCCACACTATATAGCATTCTGTTTACTGCCACTCTGTGTACCTCGCTCAGCCACACTATATAGCATTCTGTTTACTGCCACTCTGTGTCTGCTGGGAATAGTGGTACACCGCTCGCTCAGCCACACTATATAGCATTCTGTTCACTGTTCTGTGTCTGCTTGGAATAGTGGTACACCGCTCGCTCAGCCACACTATATAGCATTCTGTTTACTGTTCTGTGTCTGCTGGGAATAGTGGTACACCGCTCGCTCAGCCACACTATATAGCATTCTGTTTACTGTTCTGTGTCTGCTGGGAATAGTGGTACACCGCTCGCTCAGCCACACTATATAGCATTCTGTTCACTGTTCTGTGTCTGCTGGGAATAGTGGTACACCGCTCGCTCAGCCACACTATATAGCATTCTGTTCACTGTTCTGTGTCTGCTGGGAATAGTGGTACACCGCTCGCTCAGCCACACTATATAGCATTCTGTTTACTGTTCTGTGTCTGCTGGGAATAGTGGTACACCGCTCGCTCATCCACACTATATAGCATTCTGTTCACTGTTCTGTGTCTGCTGGGAATAGTGGTACACCGCTCGCTCAGCCACACTATATAGCATTCTGTTCACTGTTCTGTGTCTGCTGGGAATAGTGGTACACCGCTCGCTCAGCCACACTATATAGCATTCTGTTCACTGTTCTGTGTCTGCTGGGAATAGTGGTACACCGCTCGCTCAGCCACACTATATAGCATTCTGTTTACTGTTCTGTGTCTGTTGGGAATAGTGGTACACCGCTCGCTCAGCCACACTATATAGCATTCTGTTTACTGTTCTGTGTCTGCTGGGAATAGTGGTACACCGCTCGCTCAGCCACACTATATAGCATTCTGTTTACTGTTCTGTGTCTGCTGGGAACAGTAGTACACCGCTCGCTCAGCCAGAGTATATAGCATTGTGTTTACTGCCACTCTGTGTACACCGCTCAGCCAGACTATATACCATTGTTTACTGACACTCTGTGTACACCGCTCAGCCAGACTATATACCATTGTTTACTGACACTCTGTGTACACCGCTCAGCCAGACTATATACCATTGTTTACTGCCACTCTGATTCTGCTGGGAACAGTAGTACACCGCTCGCTCAGCCAGACTATATACCATTGTTTACTGACACTCTGTGTACACCGCTCAGCCAGACTATATACCATTGTTTACTGCCACTCTGATTCTGCTGGGAACAGTAGTACACCGCTCGCTCAGCCAGACTATATACCATTGTTTACTGACACTATATAGCAGACTATATAGCATTGTGTGTACACCGCTCAGCCAGACTATATACCATTGTTTACTGACACTCTGTGTACACCGCTCAGCCAGACTATATACCATTGTTTACTGCCACTCTGATTCTGCTGGGAACAGTAGTACACCGCTCGCTCAGCCAGACTATATACCATTGTTTACTGACACTCTGTGTACACCGCTCAGCCAGACTATATACCATTGTTTACTGCCACTCTGATTCTGCTGGGAACAGTAGTACACCGCTCGCTCAGCCAGACTATATAGCATTGTGTTTACTGCCACTCTGTGTACACCGCTCAGCCACACTATATAGCATTGCGTACTCTGCCAGTCAGTGTGTATATTGCTGGGATCAGTAATACTCCACTCACCGTCAACCACTATATGAGCTCAACATGAGTTCCCCAGAGACCTCCGCTGTGAGCAGCACTCCCAACAACAGCAACAGCCAACGCCCCACGCAAGCTATAACATCCACCCCAGCAGCCAGTGGTCAGCAGCAGCCCTCCCCGGAGGAGAACGTTGTGTCCATCAGTCCGTCGCCAGAGCGATTAATGAGGGCTGCCATTGAGGAGATGATGGGGCCTGATGTGGAGGAGGAGGTCTGGCTCAGGCCAGCATCCCAAGTTAATGTTGAGGACGATGAGGGGTCTGTGTCTGGGGATGTTGGGGTGGCAGAGGTGGTGGGTGGGTCAGACTCAGGAGAAGAGTTGTATGATGAGGATGATGATCGGGACCATCTGTATGTGCCTCAGAGTCCGACCCCGGAAAACATGTTGTATCGTGTGTTTAGGTACTAAAATCTGCGTTCCCTCCCAGTAGTGTTGGGCGAACAGTGTTTGCCACTGTTCGGGTTCTGCAGAACATCACCCTGTTCGGGGTGACTATATAGCAGACTATATAGCATTGTGTTTAATGCCACTCTGTGTACACGGCTCAGCCACACTATATAGCATTGTGTTTACTTCCACTCTGTGTCTGCTGGGAACAGTAGTACACCGCTCACCCGCCACTGTATAGCATTGTGCTCTGTGTCACTGCTGACAATAGTGGTACACCGCTCACCCACCACTGTATAGCATTTCTGTACTGCCACTGTACTGCTGCCAGTCAGCGTGTACTTTAAGGATAAGTGAAATGAGGAAGAAATCCGGTGAAAGAGGGAGGGGCAAGGGAAGAGGTGTTTCCCCTGACGGTTCACGTACAGGCCACAGGGGAGCACCCAAGAAAACCCACTCAATACTGCCCATGTTGTCCAGGACAACAACCCTCACAGATCCAAAAGAACAGGACCAGATAATTACTTGGATGACCTCTCAAGCGTCCAGCAGTGGGTTAAGCAGCACCAGCACATCACGCACGAGGTCCGAGTCCTCAGCCAGTTAAAGTCTGGGCTTTCTTTGAAGACTGCACTGAGGATGTTACCATGGCGATTTGCAAGGTGTGCAAGACCCGCCTGAGCAGGGGGAAAAGTATTAACAACCTCTCCACCACCAGCATGAGCCGCCACATTCTATCCAAACATCCCACTCTGTGGGCAAACGCGGCAGGACAGGGTACCACCAGCAACACTGCCTCCCTTGGGTTCACCAGACTCACCACCAGACCCGCCTCAGCAGCAGCAGTAGCCCAGCCATTGCGTGGTTCACAACATTCACAAACATCAGACGATGCTGACACTGTCACTTTCCGGACTAGTGCTCTTGAGGTCTCCCAGTGTTCATCAAACACAACAACCAACAGCCCTTCGGTGTGCAGCGCTACGGTTGAGTTGTCTGTCTCTGAGATGTTTGAGCACAAGAGGAAATTGCCAGCAAATGACCCCCGGGCCGTGGCAGTAACAGCCAGCCAGCATAGCCAAGCTTCTGGCCTGCGAAATGCTGCCATATCGAGTGGTGGAGACAAACAGCTTCAAGGGCATGATGTCAGTGGCCATCCCACGTTACGTGGTTCCCAGCCGCTACCACTTTGCGCGCTCTGCAGTGCCTGAGTTGCATGAGCACGTGGTCAGCTAAATAACCCGAAGCTTGAAGAATGCCGTTGCCTGCAAGGTTCACCTCACCACTGACACCTGGACGAGTGCGTTCGGCCAGGGTCGATACATCTCCCTTACCGCGCACTGGGTGAACCTTGTGGAGCCTGGCAGCGATTCCTCACCTGCTACGGCGCGGGTGTTGCCCACGCCGCAAACAGCTGGATAACAACAGCAGCACCTACCTCTCTGACTCCTTCTCCTCCAACGCATCTCAAAGCTGTACCTCATCCGGAAATGCTAACCCAGCACCAGCAGCAGTAGGATCGTGGAAGCAGTGCAGCACAGCTGTTGGCATGCGTCAGCAAGCGTTGCTGAAGCTGATCTGCCTTGGGGATAAGCAGCACACAGGGGAGGAAATTTGGAGGGGAATAAAGGAACAGACGGATTTGTGGCTGGCACCGCTGGACCTGAAACCGGGCATGAAGCTAGACACCTGGCACGAACTGGCAATGTACGCAATAGAGGTGCTGGCTAGTGTTGGGCGAACAGTGTTCGCCACTGTTCGGGTTCTGCAGAACATCACCCTGTTCGGGTGATGTTCGAGTTCGGCCGAACACCTGACGGTGCTCGGCCAAACCGTTCGGCCATATGGCCGAACTAAGAGCGCATGGCCGAACGTTCCCCGAACGTTCGGCTAGCGCTGTGATTGGCCGAACGGGTCACGTGGTTCGGACCCGAACGCGCTCTGATTGGCCGAACGGTCACGTGGTTCGGGTAAATAAATACCCGAACCACGTCATATCTCCGCCATTTGTCTGTGGGTTTAGCTTTGGGTAGGCAGGCAGGGTAGTTCGCGCTCCAGCCACGCTAGCCAGGGTCCCCCCTGTCATTGTGTCACTGCTGGGAACAGTAGTACACCGCTTGCTCAGCCACACTATATAGCATTCTGTTTACTGCCACTCTGTGTACCTCGCTCAGCCACACTATATAGCATTCTGTTTACTGCCACTCTGTGTCTGCTGGGAATAGTAGTACACCGCTTGCTCAGCCACACTATATAGCATTCTGTTTACTGCCACTCTGTGTACCTCGCTCAGCCACACTATATAGCATTCTGTTTACTGCCACTCTGTGTCTGCTGGGAATAGTGGTACACCGCTCGCTCAGCCACACTATATAGCATTCTGTTCACTGTTCTGTGTCTGCTTGGAATAGTGGTACACCGCTCGCTCAGCCACACTATATAGCATTCTGTTTACTGTTCTGTGTCTGCTGGGAATAGTGGTACACCGCTCGCTCATCCACACTATATAGCATTCTGTTCACTGTTCTGTGTCTGCTGGGAATAGTGGTACACCGCCCGCTCAGCCACACTATATAGCATTCTGTTCACTGTTCTGTGTCTGCTGGGAATAGTGGTACACCGCTCGCTCAGCCACACTATATAGCATTCTGTTTACTGTTCTGTGTCTGCTGGGAATAGTGGTACACCGCTCGCTCATCCACACTATATAGCATTCTGTTCACTGTTCTGTGTCTGCTGGGAATAGTGGTACACCGCCCGCTCAGCCACACTATATAGCATTCTGTTCACTGTTCTGTGTCTGCTGGGAATAGTGGTACACCGCTCGCTCAGCCACACTATATAGCATTCTGTTCACTGTTCTGTGTCTGCTGGGAACAGTAGTACACCGCTCGCTCAGCCAGAGTATATAGCATTGTGTTTACTGCCACTCTGTGTACACCGCTCAGCCAGACTATATACCATTGTTTACTGACACTCTGTGTACACCGCTCAGCCAGACTATATACCATTGTTTACTGACACTCTGTGTACACCGCTCAGCCAGACTATATACCATTGTTTACTGCCACTCTGATTCTGCTGGGAACAGTAGTACACCGCTCGCTCAGCCAGACTATATAGCATTGTGTTTACTGCCACTCTGTGTACACCGCTCAGCCAGACTATATACCATTGTTTACTGACACTCTGTGTACACCGCTCAGCCAGACTATATACCATTGTTTACTGAAACTCTGTGTACACCGCTCAGCCAGACTATATACCATTGTTTACTGCCACTCTGATTCTGCTGGGAACAGTAGTACACCGCTCGCTCAGCCAGACTATATACCATTGTTTACTGACACTATATAGCAGACTATATAGCATTGTGTGTACACCGCTCAGCCAGACTATATACCATTGTTTACTGACACTCTGTGTACACCGCTCAGCCAGACTATATACCATTGTTTACTGCCACTCTGATTCTGCTGGGAACAGTAGTACACCGCTCGCTCAGCCAGACTATATACCATTGTTTACTGACACTCTGTGTACACCGCTCAGCCAGACTATATACCATTGTTTACTGCCACTCTGATTCTGCTGGGAACAGTAGTACACCGCTCGCTCAGCCAGACTATATAGCATTGTGTTTACTGCCACTCTGTGTACACCGCTCAGCCACACTATATAGCATTGCGTACTCTGCCAGTCAGTGTGTATATTGCTGGGATCAGTAATACTCCACTCACCGTCAACCACTATATGAGCTCAACATGAGTTCCCCAGAGACCTCCGCTGTGAGCAGCACTCCCAACAACAGCAACAGCCAACGCCCCACGCAAGCTATAACATCCACCCCAGCAGCCAGTGGTCAGCAGCAGCCCTCCCCGGAGGAGAACGTTGTGTCCATCAGTCCGTCGCCAGAGCGATTAATGAGGGCTGCCATTGAGGAGATGATGGGGCCTGATGTGGAGGAGGAGGTCTGGCTCAGGCCAGCATCCCAAGTTAATGTTGAGGACGATGAGGGGTCTGTGTCTGGGGATGTTGGGGTGGCAGAGGTGGTGGGTGGGTCAGACTCAGGAGAAGAGTTGTATGATGAGGATGATGATCGGGACCATCTGTATGTGCCTCAGAGTCCGACCCCGGAAAACATGTTGTATCGTGTGTTTAGGTACTAAAATCTGCGTTCCCTCCCAGTAGTGTTGGGCGAACAGTGTTTGCCACTGTTCGGGTTCTGCAGAACATCACCCTGTTCGGGGTGACTATATAGCAGACTATATAGCATTGTGTTTAATGCCACTCTGTGTACACGGCTCAGCCACACTATATAGCATTGTGTTTACTTCCACTCTGTGTCTGCTGGGAACAGTAGTACACCGCTCACCCGCCACTGTATAGCATTGTGCTCTGTGTCACTGCTGACAATAGTGGTACACCGCTCACCCACCACTGTATAGCATTTCTGTACTGCCACTGTACTGCTGCCAGTCAGCGTGTACTTTAAGGATAAGTGAAATGAGGAAGAAATCCGGTGAAAGAGGGAGGGGCAAGGGAAGAGGTGTTTCCCCTGACGGTTCACGTACAGGCCACAGGGGAGCACCCAAGAAAACCCACTCAATACTGCCCATGTTGTCCAGGACAACAACCCTCACAGATCCAAAAGAACAGGACCAGATAATTACTTGGATGACCTCTCAAGCGTCCAGCAGTGGGTTAAGCAGCACCAGCACATCACGCACGAGGTCCGAGTCCTCAGCCAGTTAAAGTCTGGGCTTTCTTTGAAGACTGCACTGAGGATGTTACCATGGCGATTTACAAGGTGTGCAAGACCCGCCTGAGCAGGGGGAAAAGTATTAACAACCTCTCCACCACCAGCATGAGCCGCCACATTCTATCCAAACATCCCACTCTGTGGGCAAACGCGGCAGGACAGGGTACCACCAGCAACACTGCCTCCCTTGGGTTCACCAGACTCACCACCAGACCCGCCTCAGCAGCAGCAGTAGCCCAGCCATTGCGTGGTTCACAACATTCACAAACATCAGACGATGCTGACACTGTCACTTTCCGGACTAGTGCTCTTGAGGTCTCCCAGTGTTCATCAAACACAACAACCAACAGCCCTTCGGTGTGCAGCGCTACGGTTGAGTTGTCTGTCTCTGAGATGTTTGAGCACAAGAGGAAATTGCCAGCAAATGACCCCCGGGCCGTGGCAGTAACAGCCAGCCAGCATAGCCAAGCTTCTGGCCTGCGAAATGCTGCCATATCGAGTGGTGGAGACAAACAGCTTCAAGGGCATGATGTCAGTGGCCATCCCACGTTACGTTGTTCCCAGCCGCTACCACTTTGCGCGCTCTGCAGTGCCTGAGTTGCATGAGCACGTGGTCAGCTAAATAACCCGAAGCTTGAAGAATGCCGTTGCCTGCAAGGTTCACCTCACCACTGACACCTGGACGAGTGCGTTCGGCCAGGGTCGATACATCTCCCTTACCGCGCACTGGGTGAACCTTGTGGAGCCTGGCAGCGATTCCTCACCTGCTACGGCGCGGGTGTTGCCCACGCCGCAAACAGCTGGATAACAACAGCAGCACCTACCTCTCTGACTCCTTCTCCTCCAACGCATCTCAAAGCTGTACCTCATCCGGAAATGCTAACCCAGCACCAGCAGCAGTAGGATCGTGGAAGCAGTGCAGCACAGCTGTTGGCATGCGTCAGCAAGCGTTGCTGAAGCTGATCTGCCTTGGGGATAAGCAGCACACAGGGGAGGAAATTTGGAGGGGAATAAAGGAACAGACGGATTTGTGGCTGGCACCGCTGGACCTGAAACCGGGCATGAAGCTAGACACCTGGCACGAACTGGCAATGTACGCAATAGAGGTGCTGGCTTGCCCGGCAGCCAGCGTTATGTCGGAACGCTGTTTCAGTGCTGCCGGAGGCATCATCACAGATCGGCGTATCCGCCTCTCCACAGAAAATGCAGACCATCTGACTCAAATTAAAATGAATCAATCCTGGATTGGAAACGACTACGCAACACTCCTGGACCCCAACCAAGTAACATGACCGATGAACATCTGGGATGGTTTAGCGTTTCCGGTCCCTGTTTATTGAACCTCTCATCTGTATTACATTTATGACTGCATGGCGGCAAAAAGCATTGCTGCTATATCCGCACGCTTTTTGTCCTCATGCAAGGCCTGGGTTGTTGTGTCTCACAAAGCGTGGCCTTCTCCTCCTGCGCCTCCTCCTGTTCCATCACGTGTGCTGCTGCTGCTGCTGCTGCTGGGTTACCGTTGCCGGTCCCTGTTTATGGAACCTCTTATCTTTATTACATTTATGACTACATGGCGGTACAAAGCATGCTATCCGCACGCTTTTTGTCCTCATGCAAGGCCTGGGTTGTTGTGTCTCACAAAGCGTGGCCTTCTCCTCCTGCGCCTCCTCCTGTTCCATCACGTGTGCTGCTGCTGCTGCTGCTGCTGGGTTAGCGTTGCCGCGTGGTCCCTGTTTATTGAACCTCTTATCTTTATTACATTTATGACTACATGGCGGTACAAAGCATGCTCTCCGCACGCTTTTTGTCCTCATGCAAGGCCTGGGTTGTTGTGTCTCACAAAGCGTGGCCTTCTCCTCCTGCGCCTCCTCCTGTTCCATCACGTGTGCTGCTGCTGGGTTAGCGTTGCCGCGTGGTCCCTGTTTATTGAACCACTTATCTTTATTACATTTATGACTGCATGGTGGTACAAAGCATGCTATCCGCACGCTTCTTGTCCTCATGCAAGGCCTGGGTTGTTGTGTCTCAAAGCGTGGCCTTCTCCTCCTGCGCCACCCTCCTCCTGTTCCATCACGTGTGCTGCTGCTGGGTTAGCATTACCGGTCCCTTTTCCTGGAACCTCTTATATGTATTACATTTATGACTGCATGCCGACAAAAAGCATGTTACCTGTGCAAAGAAAACAGACATTTCCCGCATTTAAAAGACAGTTTTCCCTTTGAAACTTTAAAATCGATTTTCTCAAAAACTATAAGCTCTTTTTGCTAATTTTTTTTTCCTCTTGTACCCACTCCCAAGGTGCACATACCCTGTAAATTTGGGGTATGTAGCATGTAAGGAGGCTTTACAAAGCACAAAAGTTCGGGTCCCCATTGACTTCCATTATGTTCGGAGTTCGGGTCGAACACCCGAACATCGCGGACATGTTCGGCCTGTTCGGCCCGAACCCGAACATCTAGATGTTCGCCCAACACTAGTGCTGGCTTGCCCGGCAGCCAGCGTTATGTCGGAACGCTGTTTCAGTGCTGCCGGAGGCATCATCACAGATCGGCGTATCCGCCTCTCCACAGAAAATGCAGACCGTCTGACTCAAATTAAAATGAATCAATCCTGGATTGGAAACGACTACGCAACACTCCTGGACCCCAACCAAGTAACATGACCGATGAACATCTGGGATGGTTTAGCGTTTCCGGTCCCTGTTTATTGAACCTCTCATCTGTATTACATTTATGACTGCATGGCGGCAAAAAGCATTGCTGCTATATCCGCACGCTTTTTGTCCTCATGCAAGGCCTGGGTTGTTGTGTCTCACAAAGCGTGGCCTTCTCCTCCTGCGCCTCCTCCTGTTCCATCACGTGTGCTGCTGCTGCTGCTGCTGCTGCTGGGTTACCGTTGCCGGTCCCTGTTTATGGAACCTCTTATCTTTATTACATTTATGACTACATGGCGGTACAAAGCATGCTATCCGCACGCTTTTTGTCCTCATGCAAGGCCTGGGTTGTTGTGTCTCACAAAGCGTGGCCTTCTCCTCCTGCGCCTCCTCCTGTTCCATCACGTGTGCTGCTGCTGCTGCTGCTGCTGCTGGGTTACCGTTGCCGGTCCCTGTTTATGGAACCTCTTATCTTTATTACATTTATGACTACATGGCGGTACAAAGCATGCTATCCGCACGCTTTTTGTCCTCATGCAAGGCCTGGGTTGTTGTGTCTCACAAAGCGTGGCCTTCTCCTCCTGCGCCTCCTCCTGTTCCATCACGTGTGCTGCTGCTGGGTTAGCGTTGCCGCGTGGTCCCTGTTTATTGAACCACTTATCTTTATTACATTTATGACTGCATGGTGGTACAAAGCATGCTATCCGCACGCTTCTTGTCCTCATGCAAGGCCTGGGTTGTTGTGTCTCAAAGCGTGGCCTTCTCCTCCTGCGCCACCCTCCTCCTGTTCCATCACGTGTGCTGCTGCTGGGTTAGCATTACCGGTCCCTTTTCCTGGAACCTCTTATATGTATTACATTTATGACTGCATGCCGACAAAAAGCATGTTACCTGTGCAAAGAAAACAGACATTTCCCGCATTTAAAAGACAGTTTTCCCTTTGAAACTTTAAAATCGATTTTCTCAAAAACTATAAGCTCTTTTTGCTAATTTTTTTTTTCCTCTTGTACCCACTCCCAAGGTGCACATACCCTGTAAATTTGGGGTATGTAGCATGTAAGGAGGCTTTACAAACCACAAAAGTTCGGGTCCCCATTGACTTCCATTATGTTCGGAGTTCGGGTCGAACACCCGAACATCGCGGCCATGTTCGGCCTGTTCGGCCCGAACCCGAACATCTAGATGTTCGCCCAACACTAATCTACATCAGCAGGACCAGAGCAAGGTGAGGGAAGAGTGCATCTACATCAGCAGGGCCGTAGCAAGGTGAAGAAAAGTGCATCTACATCAGCCAGGCTGGAGCAAGGGGAAGAAGAGTGCATCTACATCAGCCAGGCTGGAGCAAGGGGAAGAAGAGTGCATCTACATCAGCAGGACCAGAGCAAGGGGAAGAAGAGTGTATCTACATCAGCAGGGCCGTAGCAAGGTGAAGAAGAGTGCATCTACATCAGCAGGGCCGGAGCAAGGGGAAGAAAAGTGCATCTACATCAGCCAGGCTGGAGCAAGGGGAAGAAGAGTGCATCTATATCAGCAGGGCCGTAGCAAGGTGAAGAAGAGTGCATCTACATCAGCAGGGCCGTAGCAAGGTGAAGAAGAGTGTATCTACATCAGCAGGGCTGGAGCAAGGGGAAGAAGAGTGCATCTACATCAGCAGGGCTGGAGCAAGGGGAAGAAGAGTGCATCTACATCAGCAGGGCCGGAGCGAGGGGGAGAAGAGTGCATCTACATCAGCCAGGCTGGAGCAAGGGAAAGAAGAGTGTATCTACATCAGCAGGGCCAGAGCAAGGGGAAGAAGAGTGCATCTACATCAGCCTGGCTGGAGCAAGGGGAAGAAGAGTTCATCTACATCAGCAGGGCTGGAGCAAGGGGAAGAAGAGTGCATCTACATCAGCAGGGCCGTAGCAAGGTGAAGAAAAGTGCATCTACATCAGCAGGGCCGGAACAAGGGGAAGAAGAGTGCATCTACATCAGCCAGGCTGGAGCAAAGGGAAGAAGAGTGCATCTACATCAGCCAGGCTGGAGCAAGGGGAAGAAGAGCGCAGTACTGGATGTGGCAAGTGCTTTGCCTCACACTGTGCACCACTAGTTTCCATATAGTGTGCATATAAGCCCCCCCCCACCTCCCTCCTATTTTGAAGAAGAAAATGTGTATCTTGTATTCCAAGAAATACAGGTACTACCATGTGAAATCTATACTCCTCAATACTATTGAAGCTTCCACTTAGCATTGAGTGCAAAAGACAACAGACAAGCCAACGTGCAATGGTGCATTGGTTTATGGGTACAGCACTTTTTTTTTTCTTCCTCTACAGCATTATCCGAGTTCCTTTTATCCGTATCAAAGAAAGCCCTTTCCTTACAGAGGTTTGTGTCAGAGGCTTGCCTCCACCAAAACACACAGAAATCACAATAAAGTTCTGTCAAGTAGAAGCTCGGTGGACACAGAACAGTATTTAAAGACTTTACTTGGAAATAAAAACAGTCTCTGAAATCTGATCAGTCTGTGAGAGAGTTTGGTTTATTCTGTCAGTGCAGCGGGAAACAAATTCCCCCAAGTCTCTTTGCGCCAGCATTCATCTAGGCGAAGAGTTGCAGAAATGGGCAGAAAAACACAGCAGACAATGGGAGGAGTGCAGAATTACATTCTGTATTCCGTCGTGGTCTCGGCCTATTCCAACATTGAGGAGGAAGTTTTACAGAAAGAGCTGCTGAGTGATGGAGTTTTATTTCGAGCCTGCTGTACATTTTGGAATAATATTATAATTGGGAATGTCTCTTTTTTATATATGGAAAATAGGCTAAAAAACCATTCAGTCCTTTTTGATGTGATCCACTTCACTTCAAATCATTCACTGTATTTGTAGAAAGGGCTGTAGTATAAATTTAAAGCACAGAGTCTTGCAAATCTCCTCGCTTGCATAAATAATTGCAGGAATTTCAATAATCAATTATAGCAAATGCTTAAAGGGATACTGTAGGGGGGTCGGGGGAAAATGAGTTGAAGTTACCCAGGGCTTCTAATGGTCCCCCGCAGACATCCTGTGCCCGCGCAGCCACTCACCGATGCTCCGTCCCCGCCTCCAGTTCACTTCTGGAATTTCTGACTTTAAAGTCAGAAAACCACTGCGCCTGCATTGCCGTGTCCTCGCTCCCACTGATGCCACCAGGAGTGTATTGCACAAGTCCAGTATGGTCTTTGGTCTGCTCAGTATGCTCCTGGTGCCATCAGCGGGAGCGAGGACACGGCAATGCAGGCGGAGTGGTTTTCTGACTTTAAAGTCAGAAATTCCAGAAGTGAACTGGAGGCGGGGCCGGAGCATCGGTGAGTGGCTGCGCGGGCACAGGATGTCTGCGGGGGACCATTAGAAGCCCCGGGTAACTTCAACTCATTTTCCCCCGACCCCCCCTACAGTATCCCTTTAATGCATTCAGCAAAAAGTTAATTGGCAACGACACGCTCGTTTCGGGCATATGATACCCTTCATCAGGCCACTGTATAAGCACTTTCTATATATCCTGTTAGCAATACATGGCAGGAGCAAGCAATATGGCAGAAGCTACGTCTGACCGAGCAGACGCATATCGCACAATCCTAATGGCAGATGATTGGATCGCCAGGCGGCTAAAGATAGGAGTAGCTTCTGCCATATTGCTTGCTCCTGCCATGTATTGCTAACAGGATATATCTAGAAAGTGCTTATACAGTGGCCTGATGAAGGGTATCATATGCCCGAAACGAGCGTGTCGTTGCCAATTAACTTTTTGCTGAATGCATTAACCTTTGCTATAACTGATTATTGAAATTCCTGTGATTATTTATGCAAGCGAGGAGCATCCTGCAGAGACCTCCCTTTTTAAGGATTTTTTGTATTTGTGTCAATAAAGATTTTGGATATTTTTTGTACTACAGGATTTGCAAGACTCTGTGCTTTATATTTATACTACAGCCCTTTTTACAAATACAGTACATTTTGGAATAGTCAGGTGGAGGTGGAAGCTAACATATTTGTGAGCCCCTCTGAGAACAGTCAGTGACAAGACAACACTGTACAGCGCTGCAGAAGATGTCAGCACTATATAAATACAAAATAATACTAATAAGATTTTTTTTTAAAGAGAATCTGTAAATAAAAAAAAACAACCCCTGGGGGGGAATTACCACAGGAGGGGGAAGAATCTGAAATATCAGCAGCTGAAATATTTACCTTCCACGCTCCTGCGCAGGCACAATAGTGGCTTACCGATTGGCTCCAGTGGAAAAATATCCAAGCCCGATCAGGTCCGCTCTACCGCGCAGGTATGTACAGAAGGATCCGCAAACCAAGCAGTGGTAGAAAAACGCTGGTATTCTTTATTCAGGAATTCCACATGTCAAGTGCAATAAGATTCAACTAACGCGTGTCGGGCTTACAATCTCAACTATGACTAAGGGCAGATTGTAAACCCGACACGCGTTAGTTGAACTTTGTGAATTTATTGCACTTGCCATGTGGAATTCCTGAAAAAGAATGCCAGCGTTTTTCTACCACTGCTTGGTTTGCGGATCCTTCTGTACATATCTGTGGACTGGCCTGGCTTCCCAGATCCTGCACCCATTCGTTGAACTAGTAGGGGGTTTGAGCATTTTGAACTTTACAATTTGTTCTCTACTGCGCAGGCACACATTAGAGCAGACCCGATTGGGCTCAGGTATTTCCACCAGAGCCCTTAACCACTTTACCGCCGCCCGTACGGATTTCTCCGTCCCTTTTTCCATCCTTTAACCCCCAGGGACGGAGAAATCCGTACTTTCCGCGTTCCCGACGCTGTCCGCGCTCCCGCTCGTAAACACGCCGCCCGCCGCTAGTAAACACGCCGCCGCCCGCTCGTCCGGAGATCAATGAACGGGAAAATCCATTCCCGTTCGTTGATCTAAGCCCCGCAATGATCCGCCGCTCTCCGATGGGCAGCGAGATCATTGTGAAACGATACAAACTTACCCAGCCTCCAAGTACTTCCTCCAAGCTTCCGGAAGGACGCTTGGAGGTCGCATTAAAACAAAAAGTTACTGTGGCCATCTTGTGGCCAAATAGTAAACTACACCCTACACATTTTTCACATACAAATAAATGACTTTTACACAAAAAATTAACTCATTACCTCCCACACTCCCCATTTTTTTTTTTGTTATTAAAAAAAAATTCAAAAATTTACAATTTAAAAAAATACATAAATAGTTACCTTAGGGACTGAACTTTTTAAATATTTATGTCAAGAGGGTATAACACTGTTACTTTATAAACTATGGGCTTGTAATTAGGGATGGACGCAAAACTGAAAAAAATGCACCTTTATTTCCAAATAAAATATTGGCGCCAAACATTGTGATAGGGACATAATTTAAATGGTTTTATAACCGGGACAAAAGGGCAAATAAATTTCATGGGTTTTAATTACAGTAGCATGCATTATTTAAAAACTATAATGGCCGAAAACTGAAAAATAATTATTTTTTTCCCCACATTTTTCCTATTTTCCCATTAAAACACATTTAGAAAAAAATAATTCTTGGCATAATGTCCCACCTAAAGAAAGCCTAATTGGTGGCGGAAAAAAACAAGATATAGTTCATTTCATTGCGATAAGTAATGATAAAGTTATAGACGAATGAATGGAAGGAGCGCTGAAAGGTGAAAATTGCTCTGGTGCTCAGGGGGTAAAACCCCTCAGTGGTGAAGTGGTTAAGAAAGCCACTTCTGCACCTGCACAGGAGCATGAAAGGTAAATATTTACACCGCCACTGTCATGATATGACATGAGGATTGTCCATAAACCGTGAGCAGACATGGAATCTAATGACAAACACTTTATTCTGAAGCATTTGTCAGCAAAATTACATCCATAGCGTAGCATACAGCTTTCACCTGGCTGATTCACACCAAACTGACCGTCTCTCCCTCTCCACCAGTCAGTATATCAGCTTGTCAACAAACAGACCTCAAATCTTATCAAGTGATAAGGACAAGGCCAGTCTGCTGACACACAACAGAACAATGGTGTATTCCCCGCCCGACTCCAGTAACACAATCAGGGCCGGCCCGCCCATGAGACGGGGTGAAACGTTTGCCTCAGGCGGCGCTTCTGAGGGGGCGGCACCCGCCCGTCCGTGGGTGTGGAGTGCCGCCCGAGCTGGAGGTAATAGCGGGCAGGAAGGGGGTATTGGGGATAGCGGCGGGGAGGGGGGTCGGACCCCCCCCTCCCTCGCCTGGGTCCCCCGTCCTCCACTCCCCTCCAGCTTGTTATGCGCGCTGGCTGGCTGGCTGCGGCTGTAAGAGGCAACGGGCGGGGATCACTCACCTCTTCCTCGTTCCAACGTGTGCTCCACTTACGTCACTTCCTGCGGCGTAGCAGGAAGTGACGTCAGTGGAGCGCAGGCTGAACGAGGAAGAGGTGAGTGATCCCCGCCCGTTGCCTCTTACAGCTGCAGCCAGCCAGCCAGCGCGCATAACAAGCTGGAGGGGAGCGGAGGACAGGGGACCCAGGCGAGGGAGGGGGGGGTCCGACCCCCCTCCCCGCCGCTAGCCCCAATACCCCCTTCCTGCCCGCTATCCCCTCCAGCTCGGGCGGCCCCCCCCACACCCACGGGGGGGGGGGGGGCGCAGCGGCGATTTCTTTAGAGTTTGCCTCAGGCGGCAAATGGTCTAGGGCCGGGCCTGAACACAATCAATGCAGGGTCCAATCACAGTAAACAAACAAAGCAGGGACAAAATACATTAAGCAAGACATACAGTTATTACATATCATACATAACATTTTACATATTATACATCACAGCCGCCAGCACTTGATCCCGGATAGCATGATAGAAATTTGGGTTATAGTAATTAGAGATGTCGCGAACATAGGAATTTTCCATTTGTGAACGGCGACCGCAAACTTTCGCAAATGTTCGTGAACAGGCGAATCTGGCGAACCGCCATAGACTTCAATGGTCAGGCAAATTTTAAAACCTACAACGCCTGTTTCTGGCCACAAAAGTGATGAAAAAGTTGTTTCAAGGGTTCTAACACCTGGACAGGGGCATGCTGGAAGGGGATCCATGCCAGTCTCACCCAAACAAAATTACGGAGTTGACGCAAAGTCGGGTTTTAACCCCTAAAGGGCAGAAATCCCATTATGCACAGCTCTGGGTGTCAGTGGGCTGTGGAATGTCACACACACACAGAGAAATGCAATAGTACTATCAGAAAACAGTGAAATAATAATGCACTGGAGTGGTTGTGTGCCTGTAATTTAATGAGGCAACAGCAGTAGTGTGCACACAGCTCTGGGTGTCAGTGGGCTGTGGAGTGTCTCACACACACAAACAGGAGACTGATGTGCTAGCCCTCAAAAGGGCTGTTTGGGGTGCTTTCACAGCAAGTGAGGAACAAGAACACAGGCCTAGTTAATGCTTTCCCTACCTACCGTATCTGCAGCAAGTCTGTGCCTGCTCTCACTAACAGTCAGCAGCCAGCAGAGAATGAATCCAAAATGGCCACCGCACCTGCTTTTTTCTAGGGGGTGTGGGGCTCCAGGAAGGGGTGCTAGCTGATTGGCTTCCAGGTATCTGCTGACTGTGAGGTAAGGGGTTAAAGTTTAGCTCAATGAGGATGTATAGGGGGCAGATCGAACATGCCAAATGTTCGCTGTTCGTCGCGAATACGTAATGTTCGCAGATTATTGCTCGCCGGCGAACTGTTCAGGCCATCTCTAATAGTAATTCGCTGATTACAATCATCACTAATGGTGACGGTGAGCAAGAACAGAAGTACTCTAAAAGACCCAACAAAGAACAGCACGGATTCGCCAAGTTAAAATCGGCAAGTGAATTGTGTAGCCTAAATCTCAGTTCTGAACCTCGACTAAGCTGAGTCACATGCTCACAGGCACAACTAGCTGTTGATCAGCGCACCCAGTTTGGGTGTGATGGAGTCAGGTCTGCGCACGCTCACTGGAACAAGCACTCGTGTACAGAGGAAAAAACTGTACATAAGCAGTTTCCTTCTACTGATCATACATGGACCTCACTTCCCACTCCATATCCGCTCATTATCGACCAGAACATGAAGTGGGTCCTGTGCCGGGAAGGTGGGCTCAATGAGAATATAGGAAGCATCTATAATTTGCCTCGTAAGTCCTCTGCTCTGGGGCATTCAGCACATGCATGGCCGGGCTGCGCACGTGCCCCCTTTGCCCCAGGCGTAGGACGCTCCCAGCAACAGGAGCATGTTAGCGTGGACGGACAGTGCCTGCACTAACTGCCCCCAACTGGAGCACTTTCCGGGGCAAATTGCGTATGGTTCAGGTGGCGGAGGAGGATGGCGAAGGAGTGAACAGTCTGAAGTGGGCTGGAGGAAGTCCCCGGTATGTATATATATTTTTTTCCATCTTAGGCAGGGCCGAGGCAGAGGCAAGAGAGGCTCCAGCCTCAGGGCACAGTGTAGGAGGGGGTGCAGGGCGGGTCAGAGGCGAGAGAGGCTCCAGCCTCAGGGTGCAGTGTAGGAGGGGCGGACAACTCACTCAGCTATCATTCCCCTATTGTGTTTGAAGCAGAGAGAAGTAAGAGAAGGGTATACATGGCAGTGACTGCAAGCCAGATAATTAGAGATTAAGGTGTTGGGGGGGGGGGGGGGGGGGGTCTGGGCCACCTCTTAGTCTAATACCAATGAGTGTGATGGCTGGGGTGGGAGGGATGGAGGGGTGCACTTTGGTGTCTCAGCCTTGGGTGCTGGAGGACCTTGTCCCGGCTCTGGTCTTAGGTACACTTTAAGTCTGATTTTGGTTCTGTTACATATAAGTAATTGGCAGAAGTCTTTCTGAGGTTTTATTCACCATCATTGAATTGAAATGCTGTCCTCGTCACATTGGTCGTGTTTTTCTGTCTTCACAAAGTGTTACTGCAGCATCTGAAGGCTTCTTCTGTTTACTGTACAGCTTGTAAAATATGCATATCACAATCAGGAGCGGCTGCCAAATCTACGTCTCGTATATTCAATATGGATGCGTTCTGGACTTGGGCCGGCAGCCTGATTATGCTAATGTAAATAGATTTTCTAAGTAGTGTGCAGCGAGAACTCAGGGGCCTAGTTAACTCTCCTTGATGTGAATATTAATTGTGGCCATGCCTGTTTAACCGCTATACTGCCTGAATCAAATGGGGATGCTTTGCTTCTTAGGGTTCTAAAAAGGAGAAAAAAAAAGGATTTTTTAAAGCAGCCATCTTCAAAATGTAGCTGAGATCACAGACTAGCTAGCAAAAGTTGTGGGTGAGTTGCCATCACAAAGATATTTCCTTACATGTACTTTATATGTGCAGAACTCTTGTTGTTTAAAAACATCTTGTAAGACCAGGAGTGCTGTGTTTTGCTTTAATGCTCCAATGTGACAGCTAAAGAAATCTACTTACTACATGCCTGTCTGTCTGGTAACTCTCACCAATGAAGTTTAATATTAGGGAGAGAAAATGGGAGGAGCTAGTTGAGTGAAGGTGAGTATGATTAGGTAACATACCTCCCAACTTTTTAAGATGAGAAAGAGGGACACTTAAGCCATGCCCCTGCCACATCCCTGATCATGCCCTCGTCACACCCCTAGTCACGCATACCATAAAGATTTCATTAAAAAACCATGTTGTTTTATAATTCAAACCACACTGGTCCTTTCTATCCTGGTTCATTTCCCTTCATAGTAACATTTTAAAATTAGTAAATATCAATTTAAAGGATGGGAATAAAGTTTAGAGTCAATCAAAGACATTTTTTTTAGTAGAGAAATATATATATTTACATAGAAAGAGGGACAAAGTCCTGAAAGAGGACAAATGAGGAGAAAAGAGGGACAGAGGGACAGGGCTCCCAAAGTGGGACTGTCTGTAACGATCAGTGTCAGCACACAGAGAGAATCTGATTATTGGTGATCTGCAGTATCACCAAGCATACAGATCTATACCTGATTATTGATGATCTGCAGAATCACCAATAATACAAGTATAACTAACCTCTGGACACCTATATAGTGTGAGTGTTTGGTGCAACAGTAATGACTTTGAGTAGGACCACCCGAGGAGCAGCTCCCTCTGGGAAGTGCGAAGACCTTCCAGCAGCCTGAAACTTCCAAAGGGGGTGGAGCCCCAGGCTGAATAGCAGGAAGGCCCTTTGGCTAAGTGACACCTAGAAGGTGGGCGTCACAAGCAGGACTGGAGACTAATCTCTTAATGGAGAGAGATAGTGTAACGATTGGTGTCGGCACACAGAGAGAATCTGATTATTGGTGATCTGCAGTATCACCAAGAATGCAGATATATACCTGATTATTGATAATCTGCAGAATCACCGATAATACAGATATATTGCTAACCTCTGGACACCTATAGGTATGTGAGTGTTTGGTGTAACAGTAGTACTTTGAGTAATGCACCTGCTGAGCCGGTGATCATAGGCAGTAAAGGAATACTGCTCTTGACGACACAGGAACCTTCCAGCAGCCTGAAACTCTCCAAGGGGTGGAGTCAGGCTGGAGATAGGAAGGACCAGAAAGTGAGTGACACCTGAAGGTGGATGTCACTATCTGATCTGGAGACTATCTCTTAAGAGGAGAGATAGCTCTCGAGGTCGGGCACGCCTGGTCGGTAACACACGGACAGATAAAGTACAAAGACAGAAGACTGATTCGGTATCCAGGGCAAGCCGGGTTTGGCAACGGAGTATCAGATATGCAAGGTACCGAATCAGAGGACAGAGGAGTAGTCAGGAAAGCAATAAGTCATTATTATTATTATTATTATTATTATTTAGTATTTATATAGCGCCGACATATTACGCAGCGCTGTACAGTTTATATATATATATATTGTCTTGTCACTAACTGTCCCTCAAAGGAGCTCACAATCTAATCCCTACCATTGTCATATGTCTATATTATGTAGTGTAAGTACTGTAGTCTAGGGCCAACTTTAGGGGGAGCCAATTAACGTATCCGTATGTTTTTGGAATGTGGGAGGAAACCGGAGTGCCCGGAGGAAACCCACACAGACACGGAGAGAACATACAAACTCTTTGCAGATAGTGCCCTGGCTGGGATTCGAACCAGGGACCCAGCGCTGCAAGGCGAGAGCGCTAACCACTACGCCACCGTGCTGCCCCAAAGTCATAACAGATATCAAACAATGCCTAGTCTGGGTGTGAGGTCCGTGGTCTCTACACCCTGAAACTAGTCTGAAGTATAACAAAATGATCGTACGAGTTCCCTAGTCTTGGGTGCGAGGTCTGTGGTCTCAGCACCCTGGAACTAGTCTGGAGTATAACACAAATACAGTTCCCTAGTCTTGGGTGCGAGGTCCGTGGTCTCAGCACCCTGGAACTAGTCTGGAGTATAACACAAATGATAATACAGTTCCCTAGTCTGGGTGTGAGGTCCGTGGCCTCTACACCCTGGAACTAGCCTAAGCATAAACAGAATAACAGTAAAAGTAATCTGGCTCAGTGTGAATTCCCAGGTCCACCTGGTTCTAACACACTGTAGGATCTGACTAAGGTCTGAGTGCTTCCACGTAGTGTTCGCAACGGCAGACAACTTGCAACTGGCCAGCAGTAACTATATATGGAGTAGTGCTCTCCAGCACCACCCTTAATTGATCAACCAATAGTATCCTGCTCTGGAGTCAGCTGATCGGCGTGATCAGCTGATCTCTCCATGCCCAGTATAAGAGTTCTGCCTCTCAGCGCGCGCGCGTGTATTCCTAAGCCTGTGTGCACTAACAGACTCAGCCACACCAGACACACGCTGCCGCGTGCAAACCGCCGCGCTGGACGCGGAACCAGCCGCCTTACTGTTGTTGCATGCGGCAGGTTTTCCGCGTTCTGCCCTGTTATCAGCCGCCTCCTCAGCAGCACACGCGGCGGCTTTTCTGCATTCTCTCACAGTAACCCCCCGAGGAGTGGACTCCGGACATCTCCTGCCCGGTTTTTCAGGATGCAAGTTATGAAACTCCCTTTTCAACTCCTCTGCGTGCATGCAACATTCTGGCACCCAAGTTCTCTCCTCAATGCCATACCGTTTCCAATGCACCAAATACTGCACGGAGTTCTGCACAAGCCGGGAGTCTAGAATCTTCTCAATTTCATACTCAGGTTGGTCATCAATCAACACAGGGGGGAGCGGAATCCACGTGCACTGCCGGCTTGAGCAAGGACACATGGAACGATCTCACACCTCGCATGCTGGTAGGGAGATCAATGGCATAAGTGACATCATTGATTTTCCTGGAACCTGGAAATGGACCCACAAATCTGGGACCTAACTTGGGAGACAGTTGCTTCAGAGCCAAATGTCGTGTGGACACCCAGACCAAGTCTCCTGGAAGGAATTCCCACTCTATGGAACGTCTCTTATCAGCCTGTTTTTTCTGACTCTGAAAAGCCCTCCTCAAATTTCTTTCTACCGTTTCCCAAGTCTGCTTTAAGGACTTCTGCCAATCCTCCAGGGCTGGAAACGGAGTGGCAGCCACTGGTAATGGGGTGAACTTAGGTGACCTTCCTGTCACCACCTGGAATGGGGAAAAACCCGAGGAGGAGCTTTTCAAATTGTTGTGTGCAAATTCTGCAAATGGCAGGAATTTGACCCAGTTGGTTTGAACGCCTGCCACATAACATCTCAGAAACTGTTCCAGAGACTGATTGGTTCTCTCGGTTACAATAGTAACACAGAAGTAATCTGGCTCAGTGTGAATTCCCAGGTCCTCCTGGTTCTAACACACTGTGGGATCTGACTATGGTCTGAGTGCTTCCACGTAAGTGTTCGCAACGGCAGACAACTTGAGACTGACCAGAAATAACTATATATAGAGCGGCGCTCCCCGGCGCCACCCATCGCTGATCAACCAAAAGCCGCCCGCTCTGAGATCAGCTGACCAACCTGGTCAGCTGATCCCTCCTTGTTTGTCATAAAGGTTCTACCTCTCAGCGCGCCCCCGCGTATTCCTCAATCTGTGTGCACTAGAAGGCCCAGCCACATCAGACGCACGCCGCCGCGTGCAAACCGCCGCGCTGGACGCGGAAGTAGCCGCCTCGCTGCCTGTCCGCGCGGCGGCTTGTCCGCAATCTATTACACCTCCAAAAGAGGGACAGTTGAGAGCTATGAGGTAATTGTTAGAAGACGTTGGGCAGCAAGGGCTGGGCCATATCATTGGGGGATGGATGTAGTTATATGGATACTGAAATAATACAATTCCAATTTCTTGTCCTCACATTAATAGATACCATAATAATAGCCACAGAGATCAGCTACATGCCTTATTTTTCAGAGCAACTTTTAGTTTTCATTTGAGGAGGACATCGATTTCCCTAAATACCGGTCTCATAATGAGTTTATCCTGAAGTCCTGCAGCCAGATGGACAGATGTGCTCCATGGAAGGAGAGCCTCACCTGCCAGCAATATAAATTATTTACTATCCAAATAAATACACTTGGGCGACTACCTTTAATTCCATTTACTTAAAGCCTAAATTTCTCAAATAGCTCCTTTGATATCACGCCAGAAGGAAGATTTTGGCTCTCTTGCACACCGGAAGATTATGAATATCATCATGAGCAAGTAGTGCCCTGTGTAGGCAGATGTGTTTATGAAGATCAAACAGTAAATTCTCAGGTCACTTAAACAGACTTTATTTTTTCAGCATCAAGGAATAACAGTGACACTGAAAGTTCATCTCAGATAGTGAAAGACACAACTAAACACTACAATAGAGTAGAGTAGAATAACGGCACATAACACCAAACAGACGTATTACAAAATGCACGGTGCCATCTTGTGTCCATCCAGCATACTCACAGTTTAATCACAAAAGCTGCTGTGTATTTATATAGTAATAGTCGGAGAAGAAGATTGATGAGATGGTGAAACTGTGGCCAAAGGACCACTGACTACAGATGGCAGATCAGCAGGGTGAAAGGGCCAGAATTGATGTTGGGATTTGCCGCTTTGTGATTAGCCACAGGGTTCATTATTTATGCACCCAACCACACTGCGTGACATTTACGACATTCCACGTTATAATCCTACATCTCAATCCCCTCAATGTTATCTCTTCCCCCATTTCACTGAATAGATATTTTGCACTCCTCCTGGAGCAGTCCCATTTAGCCCACTTATCCAGCTCTCTATGGTTCGGGTGGGGGTCATTGATGAGAGAGCATAGAGACTAGGGCCCATATGCAATTACGTTTTTCTCCTGAGTTTTCTCCAAGGTGATATTTTTAAACTTGTCAATGAAATACCCTTTAAACCACCAGAAAGCAAGAAAATACTTAAAATTATTTTCTTAGTACTTTTTCACCAATTTTTTAGTACTTTTTTAGTTGAAAAGTCATGGAAAATTACTTTAAATCAAAGATGAAAAAGTATCTCCTGGGAGAAAACTCGGGTGAAAAAGTGAATTGCATATGGCCCTAGATGAGTTAGATGAGTGGCTTGGATGGGCAGTCTCATCTAGCCCACCCATCCAGTTCCCCACCTAGTCTGTGGGTGGTGACATCAGCCCAGCACCAAAAGAGGAGATAGAAAGATAGGTCTGCTAAAGAGGGGAGTTCAGAGAAGGGGAAAGAGGTGACCCAGGCTGGTAGCTAGTGGTTAGTGGTGCTCATCACGAGCTCGTGACCACAAGTAACTCGTGATCACAAGCTGTTTTTTTGCAATCATGAATTCGTGATTGGCATTCGTTATCGGCTCGAGTTACTCGAGATCACAAGTCGGGTATCCGGATAGAAAACCGGAAGTGGCCTGTAAATGGCTTAAATTGCTCTCTCTCTCTCTCTAATATGAACTAACTATCTGCCCGGATTTGGGATTTCACATGGAAATCTGAGTTTGCTCGGATAGTGCTATTCGGATTTACACAGATATCCAGAAGCCGATTCAAAGTTCGGATAGTGGAAAAAGTTTGTATTATCTGGGTAGTTCGGTTACCCGAATATTGGATGAGCACCACTGGAGTTGATAAATAATAGACCTATATATTAGGTAAATAAGTTTGCTTTCTATATAATTTAGCATGTATTAAAACAGATGGCTGTTATGAATACAAAACCAAAACAATAAGCCATGTGATTAAACAATAAATATCATTCCCCAGTTTACCTGACTCTTATTTGGGACACACACAATTTGGAACACAAAAAGGAAGTTGCAGGGCATGATGGGTTGTCTTTTTTTGCTTCTACTTTCCTTTAGACATAAAGGAGAACTGTAGAGAGAGGTGTATGGAGGCTGCCATATTTATTTCCATTTAAGCAATACTAGTTACATGGCTTTCCTGCTGATCCTCTGCCTCTAATACTTCCAGCCATAGCCCCTGAACAAGCATGCAGCAGCGCAGATGTTTCTGACAATTTTGACAGATATGACAAGATTGGCTGCATGCTTGTTTCTGGTGTTATTCCAACACTACTGCAGCCAAATAGATCTGCAGGACAGCCAGGCAACTGGTATTGTTTAAAAGGAAATAAATATGGCAGCCTCCATATATCTCTCACTACAGTTCTCCTTTAACTAATGCAGCCTGATTGCTGAAGCCTCTTTCCCTCCTGTTTACCCCTCCCACACCTCTGTTCCTCTCTGATTGGCCAATATTTCTCATATTGAGACAATGCACTTTCTATAGTGGAGGGTGGGCAATGCATACGCAATCAGGCAGAGGAGAGTAAGGGAGGAAATGACATCAGGATTGGCTTCAAAATAGCCATGTAACGATTGGTGTCAAAACGCAGAGAGAGAATCTGATTATTGGTGATCTGCAGAATCACCAGCAATGCAGATATACACCAGATTATGGATGATCTGCAGAATCACTAATAATCCAGGTATGTCTAACCTCTGGACACCTGAGATATGATTGTATGGTGTAACAGTAGCACTTTGAGTGATAACCACCAGAGGAGCTGGAGGTTAGAAGAAGAAGGGAATTCACCCCAGACTGTGGGTGAATCCCTAAAGGCTAAAGGCTCCCTAGGAGAGGGGCCTAGGCTTGGTTGCAGGATGCCCTGCTGCTAAGATGAACAGACTTGCCCTAACTGGATGTGAGATCCTAGCTCTCAACACCCTAGGGGCGGGCTAAGGTAATGCAAGTACACAGTGCTAGTCTTGGGTGTGAGGTCCGTAGTGTCAACACCCTGGAACTAGTCTATAGCATAACATAGCATGGACACAGTATCCTAGGCTTGGGTGTGAGGTCCGAGGACACAACACCCTGGAACTAGTCTATAGCATAACATAGCATTGACACAGTATCCTAGGCTTGGGTGTGAGGTCCGTAGTCACAACACCCCGGAACTAGTCTATAGCATAACATAGCATTGACTCAGTATCCAAGGCTTGGGTGTGAGGTCCGTAGTCACAACACCCCGGAACTAGTCTATAGCATAACATAGCATTGACACAGTATCCTAGGCTTGGGTGTGAGGTCCGTAGTCACAACACCCCGGAACTAGTCTATAGCATAACATAGCATTGACTCAGTATCCAAGGCTTGGGTGTGAGGTCCGTAGTCACAACACCCCGGAACTAGTCTATAGCATAACATAGCATTGACACAGTATCCTAGGCTTGGGTGTGAGGTGCATAGTCACAACACCCTGGAACTAGTCTATAGCATAACACAGCGAGAATAATCTAGCTCAGTGTGAATTCCCAGGTCCTCCTGGTTCCAACACACTGTGGGATCTGACTGAGGTCTGTGTGCTAACACGTAAAGCATTCGCAATGGCAGACAACGTAAGACTGAGGGCCGAGTGGTTATATAGTGCAGCGCTGATCAGCGCCGCCCAGTCCCCTCCAGCCAATCCGCATACATCCTGAGATCAGCTGACCAAGGGAGTCAGCTGACCCCTCTCTGCTTCCCATAAAGCTTCTGTCTTTCCGCGCGCGCGCGTGTATTCCTCAGCCTATGTGCACAGGAAGGGTGTACCACATCAGACACATGTCGCCGCGCGTAAACCGCCGGACTGGATGCGGAAGTAGCCACCATGCCGTCAGAGCACGCGGCGGCTATTCCGCAATCCTTCACAGTACCCCGCCCCCCGAGGAGTGGACTCCGGACACTTCCCACCAGGCTTCCCAGGATGTAAGTCATGGAACTCTTTCCTCAATTCCTCTGCGTGCATGCGGCATTCTGGTACCCAAGCTCTATCCTCCACACCATAACCTTTCCAGTGTACCAAATATTGCACAGAATTTTGCACCAGCCGGGAGTCCAGAATCTTCTCAACCTCATACTCGGGTTGATCGTCAATCAATACAGGGGAGGGGAGAAGTGGAATCCACCTGTACTGCCAGCTTGAGCAATGACACATGGAATGATCTTACACCTCGCATACTGGTAGGAAGATCAACGGCATAAGTGACAGCATTAATTATTTTGGTGACTGGAAACAGCCCAACAAACAAGCTTATGTGCACAGGAAGGCTGTACCACATCAGACACATGTCGCTGCGCGTAAACCGCCGGACTGGAAGCGGAAGTAGCCGCCACGCCGTCAGAGCACGCGGCGGCTACTCCGCAATCCTTCACAAGCCACAGTTAAAATCGGAAATTCTAAGAAGAAGTCTAAACGTGGACAGTGCAATGCATATGTTATGTAAGTAGAGCAAGTATTTATCAACTTATACAATATATGTTTTTTTGTTTTTTTTTCTGTGATAGTATGGCTGACAGCTCCTCAATTTGTCCAACATTATGTTAGAGGGGGGTGGGGAGATGCCATTGAACACCACAAGCCAGAAAGAAGCAGGGCTGAGTAAAATATTGCACAGATAACAAAGTACTGTTTGCCGGTTATGCAAAGATATATCAATAGAAAGGTGCGGTCAGCAGCATAAAATACCACGAGTCTAGTCTGACATTAGGGAGAAAGACTCTGGCATCCTAAGTACTGACTCATCACATCGTAATTGTGGCCTTCTTCATCTGCCAAAGACCTTGTGATGGAATCCCTGATGACCTCGTGGTTCCGTCAGGTCCTTCCTGAACTCCGATAAGTCTAAACACATTCCACGAAGGCATACAAGATGCAGATGAGGCCGGGAAAACTGCAAGAGTGCTTTTGGAAAGAAAGTCAATTGTTTCTGAAAAAGGAAGGAAGGAGGGACAGAGGCGGTCTTTGGGAAGGGGGGCAAGTGGGGCGATCACAACTCAAGGGGGCCCCGCAATCATGCCCACCATGCCCATTTTGGTGGTGGTGCAGGAAGGGCTACATAAGTCTAGCTGTTTGTGATCTGAACAGTAGTAAGTTATTTACAAATTCACAGATCTTCCAATTTTGTTTTATGCACCTTATATTTTGCACCAACCTCCCTTTTATTGCTTAGGTTTTTGTCTTCAGCATGCTTTACTGTACTATGCCATTTGCATTTTTGTATTGAATTTCTACATTGACATGAATCTTGCTAAATGTCAGATTAAGTTACATGCAAGAGCCTCAGCCCGAGGGTCCCAGGGGCGTGACGGTACGGTAACGTATATGGTGCACACTTATGACTCTAGGCCTCGCATATGACAATCGCCCCAGTCCCCGCGTACTCTAAGGCCGCCTCCGGGAGGGAAAACTTGTAATGGGGGGGGGGGGGTGTTATAAAATGTTGGATACTTCCTCTGCAGTGTGTAGCATCTGGATTGTCTAGAGGCTTCACAGTTTCACTTTGAGCTCACTGCTCCTCCATGGGACCCTCTTCTCTTCTTCTTCTAACTGGGCTTCTGTTTGTGTACATGGTACATCCAGACTGGGCCTGTACGAGAAAGGTCTTCCCAGTAGAACAAAGTGCTTGTGCGTGGAAGTAAAAAAACGGTGCATGAGTGGCTTTGTTCTACTGGGCATTCCTGGTAGAGATGGTTCGAACCTCCGATTTTAGGTTCGTGAACCTCGAACGCGAACTTGCGAAAAAGTTTGCGAACCAGCGAACATCGCGAACCGCAATAGACTTCAATGGGCAGGCAAACTTACAACTACAAACATTAATTCTGGCCACAAAAGTGATGGAAAAGATGTTTCAAGGAGTCTAACACCTGGAGGGGGGCATGGCGGAGTGGGATATACGCCCAAAGTCCTGGGGAAAATTCCGGATTTGATGCACAAAATCCCTAAAAGGCAGAAATCACATTGCATTCCTAAATTGGAGGCCTAAAGTGCTTTAAAACATCTTGCGTGTGCAGGGCCGGTTATAGTAACAATGGGGACTCAGGGCAAAATTAACCCAGGGGCCCCCACAACAGACACCCTTTGACAAAAAAGCAGCATTATGGGCCCCTTGTTGCAGCCAAATTACCCTCCTGGGCCCCTGAGCTGGGGTGTTGACCCTCCCTCCCAATCACCTCCCAAACTAACTGGGCTCCCTGGGTCCCCTGCAGAGTCTTTGGCAGTGTAGTGTCTCACTTGCCCATCGTCACAGGTGAGAAGCTACTCTATGAAAGACTCTACAGAGGCTCCGGGGAGCAACAATTATGACGATTTTATGCCTCTGGTTGTCTGTTCGTGTATTTTCTGCAGCTGTGACTCCTACTGTATTTTGCCTGAGGAAGCGGGATGTATGGCCCGTGTAACGCGTCGCATTATTTTTTGGAGTTCGCAATAAATTGTTTACTGTATGAATCCTTGCCTGTGTCTGTTTGGAGGGGGTAAGACCACCGCTGCCTCCTCTGTTTAACCAGTTTGTTTTTTAAGTTCATCTAATTACCTTTTATTCTTTTGGCGCCTCTGTACACTTAACAGTTTGCTGCACAGCCATACAACTTAGCACAGAAATGAATCTTGCCACCAACAGAGCTTTCTTTTGGTGGCATCTGATTGCTGCTGCGATGTGTGTGCTTTTCTTTCTTTTTTTTTTTTTAAATTGATTTAACCATTTCAACCTGCAATGTTGTTTCACCTTATACATCCGAGCAACTTTCACCGCCCAGTAATTCGCCAATACCTTTATCACTACTTATCACACTGAACTGATCTATATCTTGTTTTTTCTGCCACCGTTTAGGCTTTCTTTGGGTGGTTCATTTTGCTAAGAATTATTTTATTCTAAATCCATTTTAACAGGAAGATTAAGAAAGAAATGGGAAAAAAAATCATTATTTCTCAGGTTTCATTATAGTTTAAAATTAATACATGCTACTGTAATTAAAACCCATGTATTTTATTTGCCCATGTGTCCTGGTTAATACATCGTTTAAATTAAGTCCTTATCACAATGTATGGTGCCGACATTTTATTTGGAAATAAAGGTGCATTTTTTCAATTTGTATCCATCACCATTTACAAGCTTAAAATTTAAAAAATTATAGTTATATACTCTCTTGACATGCATATTAAAAAGTTCAGACCGTTAGGCAACTATTTATGTTGTTGTTTTTTTTTTATTGTAATTTTTTTTATTACAAATTTTATTTGCGCAATTTTTAGTGTGGAGGTAAACAGTTAATTTTAAAAGTAATAATATGTGTTTATTTAATAAAAAAATGTATGTGGATGTAGTTTTAGTAATTAAAGTGTAGAGAAACCGAGAGCACAATATAGTGTAGTATGTTAAGCATAAATGAAGTAAAGGTTATCGTGAGAAAATTATACTCACAAACGTGGGTTACCACACAGGCAACCACTGTATAGGCAGGTGAGGAGATTAGACCTGTCCCCACTCAGGGTTAAGAAGTCGCTCTCTGTAGATGCGAAAGGGGGTAGACCACCCCTCCACCAGGGGTGGACACGGTATAGCAGTAGGAGAACAGAGGCGCCAGCAGGATAAAAGTGGATACAAACTTTAAAATTTGCTGGGAGGAAGTGGTGGACTAACCTCCATAAAGCAGACACGAAAGACTGTCTGAATAGTAGCAATCACATTTATTAAATAGTACCCCAAAAAAGTGCAACGCGTTTCGCAGGCCCAGCCCGCTTCATCAGGCAATAAACATGGGGACAAAACAGAATTTCGGCAATAGCAGGTGTAGCGCCTCTGAGGCGTTAAGCAGTCCTGGGGGAACCACTCTGTGGCCACCGATCGGCGTTAGGCGGTCGCAGAGTGGTTAAATAGCCGTGAGTGTCCAGTATAATGGCTGATGAATGCTAATTTTTTTTTTTTTTGCATACAAACTCATTTTTGGCATTGAATATTTAACTAATAGCCAGGCATGCGCAGAACACTGGCCAATAGATGTGTATGTTTTTACGCATTGAACTTGAATTACGCATAATTACAGGCTTAATTATGATTCACAAAAATAGTATGCTGTACATAACGTAATTGCAATTACGCAATGTGTACTTGTGAAAAATTAGGCAAAATTGTGCACAATTGTAATTGACCCATTACGAGCACCACTTCTAGTTGGCACATCCTTAGTGATGATAAAGGCGTGAAGAAAGATCCTCTGAAGGAATGAGGTGCTTAATGTCTGCAATATTCTTTAGGTGTAAAAAGGATTGTGTCACAACAGCTAAAATGTTGTTCCTAAAGTTTATATTGCCCATCAATCAGCAAACCCAAGCTGGGCAAAGTGTTGTATCTTATAGCAAGCAACCATATATCGCTCACAATCCTACTTTCTAAACGTTTTCCTCATTTACTGAGAAATGCCATCTTCAGCCCAATGCCATTTCTCAGGATGAAGAATTTAGGAATTTCAGATTGTGAAAATTTCAGTAATATTACACTTAACATAGCAATTTCCCACAGAAAGGATGTAAGTGCTCTACAATCATAAGAAAATCAGGCTGAGTTGGGAATGCAGTTACTAGTCTTTAGAATTGCTACATGCCATCACCCACCTGCTTATTTCACAAAACAGAACTCCGATACTTCCTACAAACCGCTGTTGAGATACAAGGCCACTTGACTACTAGTGACCATTCTCACATTAAGCACAGTGGGAAAATCTTACTGCTGATCAAACTCTGCAAATTATCCACAAATCCTCCTTCTAAACGCTACTTTACTTTGGTAAGAGGCTGCAGGAACACTTATACGGTGCAGAGATTGCTAAAAACACCATCAATTTCTTCAAAATACACTGAGTAGTGGCATAGGGTAATGCAGGCTTATTTCAATCGGTGCCATGAAGAACCACAGGCCCGCCAAATCAAGCTAACAATTCCAATATCTCTCTCTTCCCTCTTTGGGGAATGTTAAAGGGGTTCTGTGGGGGTTTCTGAGGCGAAAAACTGCCACTTACCTGGGGCTTGTATCAGCCCCCTGCAGCGGTAATGTCCCACGCCGTCCTACTCCCATCCGCCGTTCCCCGCAGCCGGCACCGGGCTATTATTCGGCTGTCACACAGACGAATAATGCGCGTTGCCGCGCCTCCGCTCGCGTCATCTGAGGCTTACTGCGCAGGCGCAGTACAACGGGTTCTTGTACTGCGCTTGCGCAGTAAGCTTCCGATGACGCAGGCGGAAGCGAGCGGGTGCGCAGCCACTCTAGCGCAGCCGCAGTTGGATCCCATGCCACTTAGACCGGGGCCGGCAGCGGAGAACGGCAGATGGGAGGAGGACGGTGTGGGACATTACCACTGCACGGGGCTGATAGAAGCCCAAGGTAAGTGTCTGTTTTTCTCCTCCGCAACCCCCCACAGAACCCCTTTAAAGAGGCCCTGTAGTGACATTTATTAGAATGCAGTAAATTATTCAGGAATGTTATGGTAATTTTTAGCACTAGAAATACTTCCTATATCTATATATTACTGTATATTGAATGCCCTCCCAGTGATGTTTAGCCTAGGCTAATTAGCTATGTGGCATCCTGAAACCTCCCCCCCCCTCCCCTTGAGCATTATGGGAGACCGTGTGTATTTTCTACTGGCTTCAGGATTCTTAGAAGGCAAACATTTTGTTTATGGGGTATGTGTCGCCATGTAAGATAATATACTCTTTATATCCAGCCTTGGTCTTTACAATTTTGTTCTGGAAATCCAGAAGAATTGGAAAAATCAATACAGATTGAGTGTGGAACAATTACAATCCAATTAGCACATTAATAGCACCTTTTAGGGCCCAATTTACCATAAGGCATTATAGGCACGTGTCTACAGGCGCCTGATGATGGAAAGGCGGCTTACTACCTTCCCCGATTGCCTCCTTTCCTATGTAGAGCCCCAGGCAGAGCATAAATGAGAAGTTACTCACCCTAATCTCTGAATTCCACTGATGAGATCTTCCTTCAGTCGGGGCACCTCTAGCTACTTCATACTGAGAGTACTTTGGGTTACCTAATACTAAGGGACACCTGTAGCCAGGGCCGGGCCGAGGCATAGGCTGGAGAGGCTCCAGCCTCAGGGCGCAGTGTAGGAGGGGGCGCACAATTCATTCAGCTGTCAATTCCTAATTGTGTATGAAGCAGAAAGAAATAAGAAAAGGGGATACATAGCAGTGACTGCAAGTCAGATAACTAGAGATTAAGGTGTTGGGGAGGTTGTGGGCCCTGTGGCCCTCTTAGTCTAATAGCAATCAGTGTGTGACGGCTGGGGTGGGAGGAATGGAGGGGCGCACTTTGCTGTCTCAGCGTTGGGTGCTGAAGGACCTTGTCCCTGCTCTGCCTGTCGCTACCTATGACTGGCAAAGGAAGTACGGGAATAGTGACAGCTGGGACAGCCAGCACACTTGTGGTGTGGTTCAGGGTTTGTAGGTGCAGGGAGGGCGGAGTCTAGGGTGCCAGGACCTCTGTGCCTATAGACTCCTGTGATGTAAATCCAGGCCTGCCTGCATGGAGGGCGGAGTTTAGGGTGCCAGGACCTCTGTGCCTATAGGCTCCTGTGATGTAAATCCAGGCCTGCCTGCATGGAGGGCGGAGTTTAGGGTGCCAGGACCTCTGTGCCTATACGCTCCTGTGATGTAAATCCAGGCCTGCCTGCATGGAGGGCGGAGTTTAGGGTGCCAGGACCTCTGTGCCTATACGCTCCTGTGATGTAAATCCGGTCCTGGCACCTGTCATAATATTATTATATGAGTAAGACAGCCTTTACAGATGACTATCCCTCCCTTAATAAATTCAGCAGCTGTGTAAAAAAATTCCTTAAAACACAAAGGCCCACATGCAATTAATTTTTTCCCCTGAGTTTTCTCCTAGGCGATATTTCACATCTTATCAATAAAATACAATTTAAAGGGAACCAGAGATGAACGCTTCACACAAAATAAACATATCAGTCGATAGCTTGTAAAGAATAAATGCTCTACCTGATAATTTCGCTGCTCTGGTGTGCCTTTTTTAGTGTTTTTTATCCATTATTGCTCCAGGAAAAATCAAATATGGCCGCCAGCTCATATCCCTTCTGCTTCCGGGATATGAGTTGTTCTGGATGTGCTGTCTAGGCTATATGAGACTATGCTGCTATCTAGGCTAAATGCAGCCTTTCATCTGTGTGCTTTCATTTTGGTATGATGTGCAGCTGCCTGTAGGAAGTGTCTCTCATAGGAATGAAACTGCCGTTATTATCAGTATCTAGTGCACACAGAGCACACAGGGATCATATTGCAGCCACACTCTCTCAGCAGGAGCAGCCCCTCCCATGACATCACAGCTCTCAGTATGCAAAGCAGGAAATCTAAGCCAGGAGGGGGAAGCCTTGGGCTTGAACAGACTCCACAAAAGAGTGACTCAGCCATAATGATTCCAGGTCAAACCTAAACTGAGCCAGTCGGGGATTCTTATCACAGCTGCTAATAGACTAATTAAGCAGATAACAATGAAACTAAAAGCAGGGTAGGTGTTTACTGTCATGTTCCCACTGATAAATGTAATAAAATACATGAGGGTGCTTCGTCTCTGGTTCTCTTTAAGCCACCAGCAAGAAAGAAAATACTCAAAATGATTTTGCTAGTACTTTTTCACGTACATTGTAGTACTTTTTTAATTGCGGAGCGTTAAAAAGTTATTTTAAAAAAGAAGATGAAAAATTATCTCCTAGGAGAAAACTCTGGAGAAAAGGTTAATTGCATTTGGGGCCATGTCAAGAAAAGGACTTTTCAACCCCAGCAAGCAAGAAAATACACAAAATCATTTTGATAGTACTTTTTCTAATACTTTTGTTGCTTTTTCAAGTGTAAGATGCTGAAAAATTATTTTAAACAGGAAATTGAAAATTAACACCTTGGGCCATATGCAATTCTCTTTTTCACCTGAGTTTTCTCCTAGGAGATAATTTTTCATCTTCAATGTTAAATAACTTTACAGCACTTTTCAACTAAAAAAGTACCAAAAAGTAAGAGAAAAGGTACTATCAAATTTTTTTGAGTATTTTCTTGCTTTCTGGTAGCTTAAAAGGCATTTTATTCACAAGTTTAAAAATATCACCTAGGAGAAAACTCAGGAGAAAAAGTGAATTGCATATGGCCCCTTGAAGGGAAAACTTAAGGGAAAATGTGAAGCGCTAAAAATTGCTTTGTGGCGCCCAGGCCCGGTCCGGCCATGATGCCAAGTGAGGCGACTTCCTCAGGCGGCAGAAGTCTGGGGGCGGCACCAGGCAGAAACAGGAAGAGAAGAGAGTGCCTGGCCAACCTATACTGTGGGCAACTGCACCTGGCTAACCTATACTGGGGGCAACTGTACCTGGCTAACCTATACTGTGGGCAACTGTACCTGGCTAACCTATACTGTGGGCAACTGCACCTGGCCAACCTCTACTGGGGGCAACTGTACCTGGCTAACCTATACTGGGGGCAACTGTACCTGGCTAACCTATACTGGAGGCAACTGTACCTGGCTAACCTATACTGTGGGCAACTGCACCTGGCTAACCTATACTGGGGGCAACTGTACCTGGCTAACCTATACTGGGGGCAACTGCACCTGGCTAACCTATACTGGGGGCAACTGTACCTGGCTAACCTATACTGTGGGCAACTGCACCTGGCTAACCTATACTGGGGGCAACTGTACCTGGCTAACCTATACTGTGGGCAACTGCACCTGGCCAACCTATACTGGGGGCAACTGTACCTGGCTAACCTATACTGGGGGAAACTGTACCTATCTAACCTATACTAGGGGCAACTGCACCTGTCTAACCTATACTGGGGGCAACTGCACCTGGCTAACCTATACTGGGGGCAACTGTACCTGGCTAACTTATACTGGGGGCAGCTGTACCTGGCCAGCCTATACTGGGGGCAATTGTACCTGTATAACCTATACTGGAGGCAACTGTACCTGGCTAACCTATACTGCGGGCAACTGTACCTGGCCAACCTATACTGGAGGCAACTGTACCTGACTAACCTATACTGGAGGCAACTGTACCTGGCCAACCTATACTGGGGGCAACTGTACCTAGCTACCAACTACCAGCTTTGATTAAGAGTTAGGATAGCTTGAAACATGTCAGCGTATTGATGCTTGTGCCTATGTTTATTATATTGGATAGATGTCCTAAATAAAGATTTGGAATCCTGGACTGGTGTGGACCTTCCTTCCTCTTTGCTGACCTGGTCGTGCACAGTCACAGGGACCGGTGGGATGTAGTGGTGTCCACACAAACTTTTCTGCATGACTGGGGGCACCTATAACTGGCTACCTACCTATACTGAAGGTGTTTTTTGGGGGGCCCACTGTAGCTATGACTTGCGTTGCAAATTGTTGGGTTCTGTGCGATCATTCCAATCCAGGGCAAAAGGGGGGGGGGGGGGGGGGGTCTGCGCATCCTCGCAAGTCTTCTTCAGGCAGCAAAAAGTCTAGAACTCCCCATCCTTTATGCAGCTCCACAGGTGTCTGCCTGGTTTGCCTATGCCTAAAAAAACAGCCCTGGACAGAATAATCCATTTCCAGCTATCTTGAGGTGGGCTGTGGGGAAGTCCAAATTAGTATATCGTATTGACGTGAGGTTTTGGAAGAGGTGTTGCAGCTGCTGCAAATCCTGCATTTTTGTGGATTTTGAAGTTACTATAATTGGCTTTTTCTTAGCATTGAATTGGTGAAAGTACAATCTAGGGTGCCCAGGTCTTCAAGGGGGAAACAGAGGCTTCATCTTTGCAATGTTTCTAATCTAAACGTAGTAGTAAAAACAGGGCCGGATTTACCATAAGGCACTGTAGGCTTGTGCCTACAGGCGCCTGATGTTGGAAAGGTGGTACACTCCTCTCCTTGAGTGCCTTCTTCCCTATGCAAGTGGAGCATAAATGAGAGGTTAAGTTACTCACCCTGCTCTCGGCATTCCACTGACCAGATATCCCTTCAGTCAGGGGCACTTCTAGCTACCTAATACCTGGGGGCATCTCTAGCTACTTAGTATGAGGTAGCCAGAGGCACACTCAGTATTAAGGGAAACCTGTAGCTACACCAGGCAGGGGAAGTAAGGGAGAAGAGACAGCGGGGCCAGCCAGCACATTTGCGGTACAGTTTGGTGGGCATTTGGTGAAGTGTAGGACGCCAGGACATCTGTGCCTATAGGCTGCTGCAATGTAAATCTGGGCCTGAGTAAAAGACTTCACAACAGTTGAAATTGGAGTTCTGAATTAAAGGGCACCTGAAGTGACAATAAAGCATGCATCTCTCTTCGCAACTGGCTCCATTCAGTACCACGGACAGAGGTCAGAACGGTTGGGACCCTAACCAAACCAATGGACAGGTAAGTATAATTACTCCATACTACACATGTTGGCACAGGCACATTGCAGATTGATTCTCAGTTCAGGTGCCCTTTAATCCCCCTTCAATTAATAAAACATACAGACTTTGTGCTAAATGATTCTGTGGTGCTGGCTAAGCACAGCGATAAGCACACAATCCACCCACCCACAGTCACCTCCCATGTAAACTAATAACAGGAGGACGAGGTCAATAACTCAGCAGCTTACACTTCAACTCCAGAAATAGCATAACATGTTACATAAGAATTAAACTGTACAAAACTCAGCATTGCAAAACGTCAGTGATCTCTCTATCCTCTCCTGATATACTCTGTGCCGCTGGAGGACCCTGCTCCTTCCTCTAACCCTCCTCTCCTGATATACTCTGTGCTGCTGGAGGACTCTGCTCCTTCCTCCAACTCTCCTCTCCTGATATACTCTGTGCTGCTGGAGGACTCTGCTCCTTCCTCTAACTCTCATCTCCTGATATACTCTGTGCTGCTGGAGGACTCTGCCCCTTCCTCTATCTAACTCTTCTCTCCTGATATACTCTGTGCTGCTGGAGGACTCTGCTCCTTCCTCTATCTCTCCTCTCCTGACATACTCTGTGCTGCTGGAAGACTCTACTCCTATCTCTAACTCTCATCTCCTGATATACTCTGTGCTGCTGGAGGACTCTGCTCCTTCCTCTATCTAACTATCTTCTCCTGATATACTCTGTGCTGCTGGAGGACTCTGCTCCTTCCTCTATCTAACTCTTCTCTCCTGATATACTCTGTGCTGCTGGAGGACTCTGCTCCTTCCTCTAACTCTCCTCTCCTGATATACTCTGTGCTGCTGGAGGACTCTGCTCCTTCCTCTATCTAACTCTCCTCTCCTGATATACTCTGTGCTGCTGGAGGACTCTGCTCCTTTCTCTATCTAACTCTCCTCTCCTGATATACTCTGTGCTGCTGGAGGACTCTACTCCTTCCTCCAACTCTCCTCCCCTGATATACTCTGTGCTGCTGGAGGACTCTGCCCCTTCCTCTATCTAACTCTCCTCTCCTAATATACTCTGTGCTGCTGGAGGACTCTACTCCTATCTCTATCTAACCCTCCTCTCCTGATATACTCTGTGCTGCTGGAGGAATCTGCTCCTTCCACTATCTAACTCTCCTCTCCTGATATACTCTGTGCTGCTGGAGGACTCTGCTCCTTCCTCTATCTAACTCTCCCCTCCTGATATACTCTGCGCTGCTGGATGACTCTGCTCCTTCCTCTATCTAACGCTCCTCTCCTGATATACTCTGTGCTGCTGGAGGACTCTGCCCCTTCCTCTAACTCTCCTCTCCTGATATACTCTGTGCTGCTGGAGGACTCTGCTCCTTCCTCTATCTAACGCTCCTCTCCTGATATACTCTGTGCTGCTGGAGGACTCTGCTCCTTCCTCTATCTAACGCTCCTCTCCTGATATACTCTGTGCTGCTGGAGGACTCTGCCCCTTCCTCTAACTCTCCTCTCCTGATATACTCTGTGCTGCTGGAGGACTCTGCTCCTTCCTCTAACCCTCCTCTCCTGATATACTCTGTGCTGCTGGAGGACTCTGCTCCTTCCTCTAACCCTCCTCTCCTGATATACTCTGTGCTGCTGGAGGACTCTGCTCCTTCCTCTAACTCTCCCCTCCTGATATACTCTGCGCTGCTGGAGGACTCTGCTCCTTCCTCTATCTAACTCTCCTTTCCTGATATACTCTGTGCTGCTGGATGACTCTGCTCCTTCCTCTATCTCTCCTCTCCTGATATACTCTGTGCTGCTGGAGGACTCTGCTCCTTCCTCTATCTAACTCTCCTCTCCTGATATACTCTGTGCTGCTTGAGAACTCTTCTCCTTCCTCTAACTCTCATCTCCTGATATACTCTGTGCTGCTGAAGGACTCTGCTCCTTCCCCTATCTAACTCTCCTCTCCTGATATACTCTGTGCTGCTGGAAGACTCTGCTCCTTCCTCTTACTCTCCTCTCCTGATATACTCTGTGCTGCTGGAGGCCTCTGCTCCTTCCTCTAACTCTCCTCTCCTGATATACTTTGTGCTGCTGGAGGACTCTGCTCCTTCCTCTATCTAACGCTCCTCTCCTGATATACTCTGTGCTGCTGGAGGACTCTGCCCCTTCCTCTAACTCTCCTCTCCTGATATACTCTGTGCTGCTGGAGGACTCTGCTCCTTCCTCTAACTCTCCCCTCCTGATATACTCTGCGCTGCTGGAGGACTCTGCTCCTTCCTCTATCTAACTCTCCTCTCCTGATATACTCTGTGCTGCTGGAGGACTCTGCTCCTTCCTCTATCTCTCCTCTCCTGATATACTCTGTGCTGCTGGAGGACTCTGCTCCTTCCTCTATCTAACTCTCCTCTCCTGATATACTCTGTGCTGCTTGAGAACTCTTCTCCTTCCTCTAACTCTCATCTCCTGATATACTCTGTGCTGCTGAAGGACTCTGCTCCTTCCCCTATCTAACTCTCCTCTCCTGATATACTCTGTGCTGCTGGAAGACTCTGCTCCTTCCTCTTACTCTCCTCTCCTGATATACTCTGTGCTGCTGGAGGCCTCTGCTCCTTCCTCTAACTCTCCTCTCCTGATACACTCTGTGCTGCTGGAGGAATCTGCTGCTCCCTCTATCTAACTCTCCTCTCCTGATATACTCTGTGCTGCTGGAGGTCTCTGCTCCTCCCTCTAACTCTACTCTCCTGATATACTCTGTGCTGCTGGAGGACTCTGCTCCTTCCTCTATCTAACGCTCCTCTCCTGATATACTCTGTGCTGCTGGAGGACTCTGCTCCTTCCTCTTACTCTCCTCTCCTGATATACTCTGTGCTGCTGGAGGCCTCTGCTCCTTCCTCTAACTCTCCTCTCCTGATACACTCTGTGCTGCTGGAGGACTCTGCTCCTTCCTCTATCTAACTCTCCTCTCCTGATATACTCTGTGCTGCAGGAGGGCTCTGCTCCTTCCTCTATCTACCTCTCCTGATATACTCTGTGCTGCAGGAGGGCTCTGCTCCTTCCTCTATCTAACTCTCTTCTACTGATATACTCTGTGCTGCTGGAGGACTCTGCTCCTTCCTCTATCTAACTCTCCTCTCCTGATGTACTCTGTGCTGCTGGAGGACTCTGCTCCTTCCTCCAACTCTCCTCTCCTGATATACTCTGTGCTGCTGGAGGACTCTGCTCCTTCCTCTAACTCTCCTCTCCTGATATACTCTGTGCTGCTGGAAGACTCTGCTCCTTCCTCTAACTCTCCTCTCCTGATATACTCTGTGCTGCTGGAGGACTCTGCTCCTTCCTCTAACTCTCCCCTCCTGATATACTCTGTGCTGCTGGAAGACTCTGCTCCTTCCTCTAACTCTCTTCTCCTGATATACTCTGTGCTGCTGGAGGATTCTGCCCCTTCCTCTATCTAACTCTCCTCTCCTGATATACTCTGTGCTGCTGGAGGACTCTGCTCCTTCCTCTATCTAACTCTCTTCTACTGATATACTCTGTGCTGCTGGAGAACTCTGCTCCTTCCTCTATCTAACTCTTCCCTCCTGATATACTCTGTGCTGCTGGAGGACTCTGATCCTTCCTCTAACTCTCCTCTCCTGATATACTCTGTGCTGCTGGAGGACTCTGCTCCTTCCTCTATCTCTCCTCTCCTGATATACTCTGTGCTGCTGGAGGACTCTGCTCCTTCCTCTATCTAACTCTCCTCTCCTGATATACTCTGTGCTGCTGGAGGACTCTGCTCTTTCCTCTAACCCTCCTCTCCTGATATACTCTGTGCTGCTGGAGGACTCTACTCCTTCCTCTAACTCCCCTCTCCTGATATACTCTGTGCTGCTGGAGGACTCTGCTCCTTCCTCTATCTAACTCTCCTCTCCTGATATACCCTGTGCTGCTGGAGGACTCTGCTCCTTCCTCTAACTCTCCTCTCCTGATATATTCTGTGCTGCTGGAGGACTCTGCTCCTTCCTCTAACTATCCTCTCCTGATATACTCTGTGCTGCTGAAGGACTCTGCTCCTCCCTCTAACTCTCCTCTCCTGATATACTCTGTGCTGCTGAAGGACTCTGCTCTTTCCTCTAACTCTCCTCTCCTGATATACTCTGTGCTGCTGGAGGACTCTACTCCTTCCTCTAACTCCCCTCTCCTGATATACTCTGTGCTGCTGGAGGACTCTGCTCCTCCCTCTAACTCTCCTCTCCTGATATACTCTGTGCTGCTGGAGGACTCTGCTCTTTCCTCTAACCCTCCTCTCCTGATATACTCTGTGCTGCTGGAGGACTCTACTCCTTCCTCTAACTCCCCTCTCCTGATATACTCTGTGCTGCTGGGGGTCTCTGCTCCTTCCTCTATCTATCCTCTCCTGATATACTCTGTGCTGCTGAAGGACTCTGCTCCTTCCTCTATCTAACTCTTCCCTCCTGATATACTCTGTGCTGCTGGAGGACTCTGCTCCTTCCTCTAACTCTCCTCTCCTGATATACTCTGTGCTGCTGGGGGACTCTGCTCCTTCCTCTAACTCTCCTGATATACTTTGTGCTGCTGGAGGACTCTCCTCTCCTGATATACTCTGTGCTGCTGGAGGACTCTGCTCCTTCCTCTAACTCTCCTCTCCTGATATACTCTGTGCTGCTGGAGGACTCTGCTCCTTCCTCTATCTAACTCTTCCCTCCTGATATACTCTGTGCTGCTGGAGGACTCTGCTCCTTCCTCTAACTCTCCTCTCCTGATATACTCTGTGCTGCTGGAGGACTCTGCTCCTTCCTCTAACTCTCCTCTCCTGATATACTCTGTGCTGCTGGAGGACTCTGCTCCTTCCTCTATCTAACTCTCCTCTCCTGATATACTCTGTGCTGCTGGAGGACTCTGCTCCTTCCTCTCCTGATATACTCTGTGCTGCTGGAGGACTCTGCTCCTTCCTCTATCTAACTCTCCTCTCCTGATACACTCTGTGCTGCTGGAGGACTCTGCTCCTTCCTCTAACTCTCCTCTCCTGATATACTCTGTGCTGCTGGAGGACTCTGCTCCTTCCTCTATCTAACTCTCCTCTCCTGATATACTCTGTGCTGCTGGAGGACTCTGCTCCTTCCTCTCCTGATATACTCTGTGCTGCTGGAGGACTCTGCTCCTTCCTCTATCTAACTCTTCTCTCCTGATATACTCCGTGCTGCTGGAAGACTCTGCTCCTTCCTCTATCTAACTCTCCTCTCCTGATACACTCTGTGCTGCTGGAGGACTCTGCTCCTTCCTCTAACTTTCCTCTCCTGATATACTCTGTGCTGCTGGAGGACTTTGCACCTTCCTCTAGGTATTTAATTTATTACTTCGTTGAGCCATTTGAATTCTCCCAGTTCAGCCGCGCAGGGAAAACAAGCATTCCCTTTATTTTATAATATCAAAACATTTCCAGAGCAGCTGATCCCCTTTTTGTCCTGGCAACAAATTGTTCCTTTGCCGCTTATTGTTTGCCTCGCGTATTAATAATTCATTTCAAGATATGAAATGGCGCGATCAGAGACGACAGCCCCGCGTGACATTTACAAAAGTATCCTGACTTCAAATGGAAATATTTCCCCCACCCCCAGATTTAGAAAACAGTGAGTTTTAAAACATCGTTTTTTGTCTCTCCCCCCCTCAAACCAATCAGCAGTATTGAGCGGGCGTATTAGCGAGGCCCACGTTTCCATGACGACTGATATATCATTTCACATGACCAGTTCACCTTTTCAATCAAGAGGTATTCTTTGAAAATTACCATCGCTGATACATAAGATATGCAAAGGAGACAAGCCGACGCCCTCCGCTCCTGGATGAGAAAAAATGAAGAACACTTTTTTTTATTGAAATGGCTAATTTTGTGCTGTTTCTATATCAAGAAGCCATTGGAACAATGAAGCCCATGGATATAGCCTACCTTAACAAACAGGGGGCCTGTGGACTATTTTTGTAAAGAAAAAAACAAATTAAAAATGAAAAAAAAAAGTTTTAGGACCATTTCACAGTGGCGGCTGCTTTGCTTTGCGTTCCCTGTACAAACAGGAACGCAACGGAACAAAAAAAGTGGAAACCGCACATCATGTGACCTTACAGTGCACCGCATACAGTAAAGCAGACAGTCAATAAATAGCTTGCTGCGCTGCCACTGTTAACTCACTCATCATACAGTAATGCACTGCATGTCCTCACTTCTTTCCAGATACCAACCCAATCGCAATCTCAGATCGGCACACGATCTTCTGTTGTCCTCCTCTAGAATCACCTCCTCACATTCACGTTTACAAGACTTCGCACGCGCTTCACCCCTCCTCTGGAATGCCCTCCCACAACACATCCGTCACTCGCCAACCTTTGTTAGCTTTAAACGCTCTCTAAAAACAAATTTGTTCCAACAAGCAGATGCACTACCTTAGGCCACTTCCCTTTGTCCTAAGGCCAAATTGCACTCCTACTAGGTATCCTAAAACACACTGCCTCTATATATGTGCTGTATACTCCTCCTCCTCTTGTTTCCCCCCATTCCCTTTAGATTGTAAGCTCACAAGGGCAGGGCTCTCTCCCCCTTTTGTGTCTTGGAAATCATTATACATTTTATTTATTATGTTACTTTTATTACCATCATTACCAATTCTGTACTTTGTATTCTGTATCATTTTTTGTATTATGTCACTAATTATGTATCTTGTATATTGGTGTACACTATTGTCTGTATTATTATGTACCTCATGTTCGTTTCTTACTTTGCACAGTGCCACAGAATATGTTGGCACTTTATAAATCAATAATAATAATAATAATATAGTGTGTTGGGATACCTGCCACATAACAAATGCAGCAAACGTTACAACCCATATGAAATCTAGAAAACAGCCGACATAAAAAATGCAGAAAATAATCTGACACAGAAGAAATGCAGCAAATGTTCCCCAAATATGAAATGCAGCAACTATTACCTCAGATATGTGATGCAGTAAACGTTACTTCCCACATATGAAATGCAGCAAAGATTATTCCAGGTATGAAAAACAGCAAATATTACATCCCACGTATTAAATGCAGCAAATATTATGCCAGTTATGACTAGTGTTGGGCGAACACCTGGATGTTCGGGTTCGCGAACGTTCGCCGAACATGGCCGCGATGTTCGGGTGTTCGCGCCGAACTCCGAACATAATGGAAGTCAATGGGGACCCGAACTTTCGTGCTTTGTAAAGCCTCCTTACATGCTACATACCCCAAATTTACAGGGCATGTGCACCTTGGGAGTGGGTACAAGAGGAAAAAAAATTTAGCAAAAAGAACTTATAGTTTTTGAGAAAATCGATTTTAAAGTTTCAAAGGGAAAACTGTCTTTTAAATGTGGGAAATGTCTGTTTTCTTTGCACAGGTAGCATGTATTTTGCCGCCATGCAGTCATAAATGTAATAAAGATAAGAGGTTCCATAAACAGGGACCGGAAACGCTAACCCAGCAGCAGCACAGGTGATGGAACAGGAGGAGGCGCAGGAGGAGAAGGCCACGCTTTGAGACACAACAACCCAGGCCTTGCATGAGGACAAGAAGCGTGCGGATAGCATGCATTTTGCCGCCATGCAGTCATAAATGTAATAAAGATAAGAGGTTCCATAAACAGGGACCGGCAACGCTAACCCAGCAGCAGCACACGTGATTAAACAGGAGGAGGCGCAGGAGGAGAAGGCCACGCTTTCAGACACAACAACCCAGGCCTTGCATGAGGACAAGAAGCGTGCGGATAGCATGCATTTTGCCGCCATGCAGTCATAAATGTAATAAAGATAAGAGGTTCCATAAACAGGGACCGGCAACGCTAACCCAGCAGAAGCACACGTGATGGAACAGGAGGAGGCGCAGGAGGAGAAGGCCACGCTTTCAGACACAACAACCCAGGCCTTGCATGAGGACAAGAAGCGCGCGGATAGCATGCTTTTTACCGCCATGCAGTCATAAATGTAATACAGATAAGAGGTTCAATAAACAGGGACCGGAAACGCTAACCCATCACAGATGGTCATTGTTCATGTTACTTGGTTGGGGTCCAGGAGTGTTGCATAGTCGTTTCCAATCCTGGATTGATTCATTTTAATTTGAGTCAGTCTGCATTTTCTGTGGAGAGGCGGATACGCCGATCTGTGTCGATGCCTCCGGCAGCACTGAAAACAGCGTTCCGACATAACGCTGGCTGCCGGGCAAGCCAGCACCTCTATTGCGTACATTGCCAGTTCGTGCCAGGTGTCTAGCTTCAATACCCAATAGTTGAAGGGTGCAGATGGATTGTTCAACACAGCTACGCCATCTGACATGTAGTCCTTGACCATCTTCTCCAGGCGATCGGTGTTGGAGGTGGATCTGCACACTTGCTGTTCTGTGGGCTGCTGCATGGGTGTCAGAAAATGTTCCCACTCCAAGCACACTGCCGATACCATTCCCTTTTGGGCACTAGCTGCGGCTTGTGTTGTTTGCTGCCCTCCTGGTCGTCCTGGGTTTGCGGAAGTCAGTCTGTCGGCGTACAACTGGCCTGAGTGGGTGAGCGGTGTACTACTGTTCCCAGCAGACACACAGAGTGGCAGTAAACACAATGCTATATAGTGTGGGTGAGCGGTGTACTACTGTTCCCAGCAGAGACACAGAGTGGCAGTAAACACAATGCTATATAGTGTGGGTGAGCGGTGTACTACTGTTCCCAGCAGCGACACAGAGCAAAATGCTATACAGGGTGAGCGGTGTACTACTGTTCCCAGCAGACACACAGAGTGGCAGTAAACACAATTCTATATAGTGTGGGTGAGCGGTGTACTACTGTTCCCAGCAGACACACAGAGTGGCAGTAAACACAATGCTATATAGTGTGGGTGAGCGGTGTACTACTATTCCCAGCAGCGACACAGAGCACAATGCTATACAGGGTGAGCGGTGTACTACTGTTCCCAGCAGAGACACAGAGTGGCAGTAAACACAATGCTATATAGTGTGGGTGAGCGGTGTACTACTATTCCCAGCAGCGACACAAAGCACAATGCTATACAGGGTGAGCGGTTTACTACTGTTCCCAGCAGACACACAGAGTGGCAGTAAACACAATGCTATGTAGTATGGGTGAGCGGTGTACTACTGTTCCCAGCAGCGACACAGAGCACAATGCTATACAGGGTGAGCGGTGTACTACTGTTCCCAGCAGAGACACAGAGTGGCAGTAAACACAATGCTATATGGTGTGGGTGAGTGGTGTACTACTATTCCTAGCAGCGACACAGAGCACAATGCTAAACAGGGTGAGCGGTGTACTACTGTTCCCAGCAGCGACACAGAGCACAATGCTATACAGGGTGAGCGGTGTACTACTGTTACCAGCAGAGACACAGAGTGGCAGTAAACACAATGCTATACAGTGGTGGGTGAGCGGTGTACTACTATTCCCAGCAGCGACACAGAGCACAATGCTATACAGGGTGAGCGGTGTACTACTGTTCCCAGCAGAGAGACACAGAGTGGCAGTAAACACAATGCTATATAGTGTGGGTGAGCGGTGTACTACTGTTCCCAGCAGCGACACAATGACTGGGGGGACCCTGGCTAGCCTGGCTGGAGAGAGAACTACCCTGCCTGCCTACCCAAAGCTAAACCCACAGACAAATGGCGGAGAAATGACGTGGATCGGGTATTTATTTACCCGAACCACGTGACCCGTTCGGCCAATCAGAGCGCGTTCGGGTCCGAACCACGTGACCCGTTCGGCCAATCACAGCGCTAGCCGAACGTTCAGGTAACGTTCGGCCATGCGCTCTTAGTTCGGGCATATGGCCGAACAGTTTGGCCGAACACCTGTTCGGGTGATGTTCTGCAGAACCCCAACAGTGGCGAAACACTGTTCGCCCAACACTAGTTATGACGTGCAGCAAATATTACCTCTCACTTATAAAATGCAGCTAATGTTATCTCCCACTTATGAAATGCAGAAAACATAACCCTAGATATGAAATGCAGCAACTGTTACCCCAGATGTAAATTGCAGGAAGTGTTACCTCTGCAAACATAAGTGTGAGGAAACTTGTAAACAAGTGCCTTTGGCTTATTGTGTAGACATAGCCATACTCACTTATGTCCAGTATGGTCCAGTATGTTTGAACGCAAGCTGCTCTAGCATATGAACTAAGATAACTTACATTTTACTAAAACAGCAACAGTTGCACAACCCAACAGCTCCAGGGGCCACTATATCCTGTTTCTGAGCTCCACTGTCATATGGGGGAAGGGTGGTGTGGTCAAATTGCCACTCTCCGCCCATCCCAAAGAGGACTCATAGTTGTGACATTGCCAGTATGGAAATGGGGGGAGGATCAACATATCACATGGGGAGACCCTCACTTTCACTTAATACTATCCCCAAGTGCTGCACCAATACCTGTCTGTCTCAGCAGATACCGTTTTCCGGCTATAGATGCACTGCTACAATCTGGCAATGTGCATGCGTACGTATGTACCCGCCGCATGTAATGTGGGACAAAAGTCTGCTTTCCCTGGGCTAGGTTATCTCGGGGAACATATTAAATACTGTATATACCATACTAATTGCCTAATTCCTTCCTGTGGATGAGTACTTGTAACATAATGCGGGCTGTGCCACAGTAGCCCTAATTTATATAACTGTACGACCTATGGCAGCGCCCAAATCAGGCACTGCGCATCGTGGGGCATTCTCCAAGATTTACTGACTTGACGTGCAAGACACATCCTGGATTCAGGGTCCTCGTCTCGGGCTGCAACGTGTCCTGGCTAATGTCCTGCTTTTGGCTGTGGGACGTCCCAGCCAATTGGACTCTGTTCATCGTCCGATAAGCCATAGTAGGCGTGGCAGCCTGGCCTCATCAGCCCCGCCTCCAGTGTGCACCTCCACCCGCCTGTATGAGCTTGTCGCACTGATGGAGCCACCTTCCCCTATCCCAGCTTGGACCCAGAAAAATCTGGTCATTGTAAATAAATATGGCAGCCTCCATATCACTTTTAATTCAGTCGTCCTTTAAAGGAAGCGGAGTTTGACTTTAAAGAGAAACTCCAACCTAGAATTGAACTTTATCCCAATCAGTAGCTGATACCCCCTTTTACATGAGAAATATAACGATTTTTACAAACAGACCATCAGGGGGCGCTGTATGACTGATTTTGTGCTGAAACCCCTCCCACAAGAAGCTCTGAGTACCGTGGTACTCTGGGCAAACTGCGACAATGTAACAAGGTTCACAGACAGGAATTAGCTGTTTACAGCTGTCTCTAACAGCCAAAACAGCTAGCAGCAGCTACATAACCTGCCCACAGTAAAAATGTCACCATGTAATAAATGTCAGAATGTAAATCGGGGAGAGGAAAGATTTTACAATGAGCAAACACTGACTAAATCATTTATACATAATTATGGTAAAAATGAAGCATTTTTTTTACTACATTATTTTCACTGGAGTTCCTCTTTAAATACAACGTATGCCTGTTCCAGATTCCAGCCCTGGCTTTGTGGCTGTTTACCAGGGAAAGATGAATGCGCAGCGATCAGCACTTGACTCGGGGACATTTCTGGGAAGCGGGGTCCTTGTCTAGCAGCCAGATAATTTAACCAATTTGCTTTCCTTTGTATATGCTGATCCAGTCTCCAGCATGAGTCCGGCATAATCGGCCAAATATTCATCACCCCTCTCCCTGCACTTGGAACGCTACGAGCGGATAGCTGCGCCGCACGCCTCCAAGGTCAATGCACAGCAAACCAAGATTTAAGTAGAATTTGTGTTTTCATTGTTGTTGTTTTTTTCGTTGTTTTATCGTAAACATTTATTCACTGCTGAATTTCACGTGGTGACCAAAAATATTGTCCTGAAATTGCCTCATCTTTCCACAGTATCCCACTGGCTTTATTTACCAGCTGTCGGTACATCTTTTTTTTATTCTTTTTTTCTGTCCTTTTTTTTCCCACTTTCCTGCTGTTTTTTTCTTTATATAATTGAAAAAAAGGTGGAGAAACATTAACAAGAAGAATAATAGTAACAGCAATAATACTAAAATTAAAGTCCAAGGTATTAAAAACGTAACTAATGAGCAGTGTCACTCTCAACCAACCAGCAGAAATTACCGGCGGTACTCATAGAGTGAAACAGGTGAAGGGTAACTTCTTAGGCTGTTTGTGGGCTCTGCTGTGCTTAGACTGGGTTCCGCGCCTCCCCCAAAGTTATTATACTTTCAATTGCTGTATTTTAACCACTTGTATATCAGTATATCTATGCCCCGGCAGACTTCATCTCAGCGCTCAGGGCATAGATATACAGACCTCTGCCACGACCACCACTGCCCGTGCTCCCGCTCATGCGTGCACTCCCGTGCTTGTTCACATCACCGCCCGCACAGTTCCCAATCATTGATCTAAGCCGCCGTATCAATGATCGCCAGTATCAATGAGACGCCTGCGTCATTTTATCTTCCGGAGTTACACGTCCACGCGTTACTTACTGTTTTGCATACTAATAGTACATAACAGAATGTAAAGTTGTGGTCAAATAGTTAAACCTACATACATTTATTTTAATAAAAGACCCACAATTACATTTAAAATTAACTAATTCCCTCCCACACTCTTCTATAGTACCCAAAACATTTTTTTGCATAAACAAAAATGACAATTAAAAAAAAAGAAATTATAAATAGTTACCTTAGGGACTGAACTTTTTTAATATGTATGCCAACTGCCAAGAGGGTATATTACTGTTAATTTTTAAATGATGGGCTTGTATTTAGTGATGGATGTAAAATTGAAAAAAAAAATAACCTTTATTTCCAAATAAAATATCGGCGCCATACATTGTACTAGGGAAATATTTTACACATTGCAAAAACCGGGACAAATGGGCAAATAAAATGTGTGGCTTTATCCACAGTAGGACATTTTATTTTAAAACTATTATGGCAGAAAACTGGGAAATAATGATTTTTTTCCCTTCTTTTCTTATTATTCCCAATAAAATTCATTTAGAGTAAAACAATTCTTAGCATAATGTACCACCCAAAGAAAGCCTAATTGTTGAAAAAAAAAAAAAACAAGCTATAGATTATTTTGTTGTGACAAGTAGTGATAAAGTTATTGGGGAATAAAAGGGAGAAGCACTGAAAGGTGAAAATTGCTTGGGTGCTCGGGGGGAAAAAACCCTCAGTGGTGAAGTGGTTAATACAGAGTTCATGGTATGTATATAGAGTGGGGTATGGTACTGTATTAGTTAGGCCTATGTTTAACAGTGCGGCCCCTTTCACACTTGGACATTTTCATTGCATTGCGTTGCCATTTTTTACCTCAGGGCGGTGCTAAAGCAATGAAAACCTGGGGGGCATTTCATACCTGCAACGGTGCGATGCGGCAGAAGTATCCAAACTGACTCGGTGACAACAGCCCATTGTCGGCAAAAACCACGTATATCAAAGGCGCCATGGACATTTTAAACTGTTTTGCGTTCGCGTTGCGCATGCGCGGAAGTCTAATTTGTCAATACACTTCTGTGCAATTCTTATTTCAGTCAAAGGAAGTGAGCGCTAGAGAGATCCTCACTTCCTGCTTGGCCGGCAGCCAGAATGGAAATTACAGCGCATTGCTGTGGTAATCTCCAAAGCCTATTTTTGACATTGCGTTATAACTCTGGTTTCTAGTGTGAAACCGGCCTCAACCTCAAGCAACCAGAAAGCACAATTTTTTGGCATCAGCCAATCCCCGTCGGTGGCAGATAACCGAGACTTTACTGTAGTAATAATAATATCAAGTTTTATATTTATTTTTAGCATATGTGATACTTTTTTTTTTTTAATTTCACATTATAGAGAAACATAAAGAGCATTTCGCAACAAAGCTTAAAGGACACCCGAGACAAAAATAATCTAATGAAATAAACAATTGTATCTACCTTCCTTCTCCTAAAAATGACTATTTAAGATATTCCACAGTTTTATTTTATGTTTGAAGAAAACCTGTACTGAAAATTAAAAGGCAAAATAAACAAACACAAGTCATACTTACCGCCTGTATAGTCTACTGTTCAATCTACTTCTCCTCTCCTGCGTCCTGTTTGTCCACTCTGTGATCACTGGAATTATCCGTCCTCCATTTTGAAAATAGCCATTACCCCATAACAGCTTCCTGGTCAGCACACAGTTAAACTGTAACATCGCCCACTTGAGCCATAGGGAAACATGGACACATCAGTTCTCCTCTCAGCTGTAACTGACAGCAACTGATATATAACTGACAGCAACTGATATATTTCAGTTCTGACAAAATGTTGTCAGAACTGGAAGGGATTATTGTCAGAAGAAAATGGTGAGCTTCTGAGAGGAACTGATGGCAAGGTGGCAAGGTAACTATATAATATTTATTTGAAGTTACCTCATGTGTTTATTTTAAATAATTTTACTCAGTACAGGTTCTCTTTAAATCTACTTTTTAAGTTTTAACAGTTTTATGGTTTTTGCTCAATGACACATTCATTGAAGTATGCCGGAGCTAAAATCTATGAACTATTGGCCATTTTTATCTCTTTCCTGCTCTCAGAAGTCATTTTCTACTAGGAAAGTGTTTTATAGTTGGAATTTCTTATCAGTGAGGGCCACACTGTAGTCACTTCCTGTCTGAGTCAGGACTGAGTCAGCCACTTACATTCCTGATATTTAACTCTTTCAGGCAGAGAAAAAAAAAAGGAACACAGCATAGTTATTTGTCCGCTTGGCACTGTACATACACATGTCCATCTCATCATGTCACATGTCACCTCAGGTATCCTTTAAAGAAGATAGTCAATGAATGTGAATTTTTTTTTTTTTACTGACACTAGCAGTTCTTTCTTAAAGGTACATACCTTTCAATAACAATTTCCCTCTTGGAGATTCCTGAGAAAAATATTACATAGTGTATGAACACATTCTTAATGCAAGGTTGTCAATATGGGGGAAGAGAAGGAGTGAAGGCGGAGTCATGAAATGCTGAACACAGATTAGAGCGGACCCGAACTCTTGCACAGCACACAATAATAAGTCTTTATTCTACATATAGTTGCTGAAGAAAGTCACTGCTCTGTGTTCTGTGATTGTTTAGGCGATCAATATGTCTCATTTCTCATCAGCAAATGTGGATAGACTGCAGGAGAGTTTAGTGCTTCCTGCAAAATGGAAACTTGGATTTCCATAAATTATAATGAGGATAATGTTGTGGTTACTCTTTCAGAGCAGTTCTGAGTTTAGTTCCACTGTGGTCACTTTGTGTCTATAGCATGGCACTGTGATCCCTCAATCTCTGTAGCACAGCACAGCAGTTACTCTGTGTGTATAGCATATTAGCATTATGGTCAGTCAGCGTTAGTAGCATAGCATTTCAGTAACTCCATTTTTGTGGTACTGCAGTCACTTGGTGTCTGTAGTATGGTACTGCAGTCACTTGGTGTTTGTAACACAGTACTGTGGCCCCTAGGTATATTTAACACAGCACTGCGGTCACTGTAGCAAAGTACTGCAGTAAATTTGTCTCTGCAGCACTAGGGTCACTCAGTCTCTGTAGCACAGCACTGCGATCACTCAGTTTATGTAGCACAGCACTGTAGTCACTCAGTCTCAGTAGAACAGCACTGAAGTCACTCAGTATCTGTAGCACAGCACTGCAGTTACTCAGTCTCTGTAACACAGGAGCACTGCGGTCACTGGGTCTCTGTAGCAAAGAACTAAAGTCACTCCGTTTCTGTAGCACAGCACTGTGAAAATTCACTTTCTGCAGCACAACACTGCAATAATTCAGTCTCTGCAGCACAGTACTGACTGAGGTCAATCAGTTTCTGCACTGTGGTAATTCAGTCTCTGCAGCACAGCAGGTCCAGGCCGAGGCAGAGGCGAGAGAGGCTCCAGCCTCAGGGCGCAGTGTAGGAGAGGGCACACAACTGACTCAGCTATCACTCCCCTATTGTGTTTGAAGCAGAGAGAAATAAGGAAAGGGGATACATGGCAGTGACTGCGAGCCAGAAAACTAGAGATAAAGGTGTTGGGGGCCCTGGGGAACCTCTTAGTCTAATAGCAATCAGTGTGTGACGGCTGGGGTGGGGGGATGGGGGGCGCACTTTGGTGTCTCAGCCTTGGGTACTGGAGGACCTTGTCCCGGCTCTGCAGCACAGCACTGTGGTTAGTCAGTTTCTGTAGCACAGCACTGTGGTAATTCAGTCTTTGCAGCACAGCACTTCGGCTACTCAGTTTCTGTAGCACAGGACTGTGGTACGGTAATTCAGTCTTTGCAGCATAGCACTGCAGATACTTAGATTCTGTAACACTGAACTGCGGTCATTCTGTAGCACTGAACTGCAGTGTCCCCTAGGTATCTTTAACACTGCACTGTGATCACTGTAGCAAAGCATTGCGGTAATTTAGTCTCTGTAGCACTACGGTCACTCCGTCTCTGTAGCACAGCACTGCAGTCACTCAATCTCTGTAGCACAGCACTGCAGTTACTCAGTCTCTGTAACACAGAAGCACTGCGGTCACTGGGTCCCTGTAGCAAAGCACTGCAGTCACTCAGTCTTTGCAGCACAGCACTGCGGTAATTCGGTCTTTGCATCACAGCACTGCAGTTACTCAGTTTCTGTAGCACAGCACTGCGGTTACTCAGTCTCTGCAGCACAGCACTGCGATTACTCAGTCTCTGTAGCACAGCACTGCGGTTACTCAGTCTCTGCAGCACAGCACTGCGGTTACTCAGTTTCTGTAGCACAGCACTGTGGTTACTCAGTCTCTGCAGCATTGTGCTAAGGCAGTGTCGATAAAATGACAATGCCACCATCTGAATAGATGGAAAACCTGTTTTGGTAGTGAAGGCAGCTATAGAGTCTTGTGAAACTTATTTCTTCCTCTCCTGATATGTATTATATATGCTAAACGATGTCACTTGCTTAGCTTCTTGCGGTGACAAAGATTCACTCAGATGACTCTGGATGCTGCTTAAAAATGCGTTGAATGTTTTGACAATTCCAGGAGAATAATAACTACATTATGCAAAGATGTAGGAGAAGCCTAAACCCGGCAATTGGAAGGCCCAGAGTACCTTGATTATATTTGTTTTATGCCGTGGGTTTTAAACCATCAGAATGCAAACACTACTTAAAACTGGAGCGATTTAAATCTGCTTGAAAGCTTCTGTGACAAGAAGAATGTAGTTTGGTGACGGTGGAGGGAGAGGGGAGGAGAACGTTTTATCTTCTGGAGGAAGAACCTTCCCAGAAGATCTGTCGGGCCAGACTTGATGGATGGCCATGGAGACAGTGAAGGCTGTCGATGGATGTCTTGTCACCAAGCTCTGTAAGAAATGTGGTGACATTTAAGCCGAGGTTACCGCCAATGACCTTATACATTTCATCTACAGCTGTAAATATCATATGTGATACATAGCACCTCCATCAACGTCCCGGCAATGTGTCTCTGCTGAACTACATAGTCCAGAGCACCTTCACTCTTCTGAAAAGAGAGTACAAGACAATTACTTGATAAACTGATAGATATAAACTGTTACTCTTGTAACAAGAGTAACAGTTTATATCTATCAGTTTATCAAGTAATTTTAATTGTCAGCATGGGTGTTTGCAGTTCAGGCATCTAATTCCATAGTTAAGGTGAAATGACTCATGAGAACATATTCATGCACTTTGACCTTTGGCCAATGTCTTCAACTTGAGTCACAGAAAAAGTTGCTCTACCCCACTTTAAAGATCTCTCTAGTTATGCTCAAACCAGAATAAATCAGGTCTAAGTTTTTTATCCTCTATGTTTCATCAAGTTTGACGGATGCCTGTAGGCCAACTAGTAGATGGAAAACAGTGGCGTAGCTAAGAAGCCGTGGGCCCCAGTGCAAGTTTAGCATTGGGGCCCCCCAAGCATGCTATAGATAACCACTGATACAACACACTAAAACCAATCAAGGACAACAGGTGCAAGAAAGGAATGGGAAACTGTGTGTTAATGATCACTACTATTCAAAACAACCACAGAAGTGATTATTATAAGCACAGGACCAATAGAGAGCTAATACTGTGTTTGAGAGGTGGGCCCCTGGGGACCCCTCTAGCCCAAGGGCCCTGATGCGGTTGCTACCTCTGCACCCCCTATTGCTACGCTACTGATGGAGAAGGATCTAATGGAATTGCAAACACGAAAATAAAAATGGAAAATTAGCATCTAATTGATCACCTCTGTTGTCTACTATCCCTAAAATTGTGGAGGGGTTGAGTGAGTATGATTGGAGGTGTGTCAGAGATGTAACTGGAGGTGTGCCAGAGATGTAACTGGAGGTGTGCCAGAGATGTTACTGGAGGTGTGTCTGAGATGTAACTGGAGGTGTGTCAGAGATGTAACTGGAGGTGTGTCAGAGATGTTACTGGAGGTGTGTCAGAGATGAGACTGGAGGTGTGTCAGATATGTGATTGGAGGTGTGTCAGAGATGTAATCGGAGGTATGTCAGAGCTGTGATTGGAGGTGTGTCAGAGACGTGTTTGGAGATGAATTATGGATATCATATGACTGGAGATACAGTGTGACTGAAGGTTTAGGGTGATGTGACTAGAGGTGTTTTGTGGAGATGGCTTTTGGGCATCCTGTGGTTTTGGGGTGTGGTGGAGTGGGACTGGAGGTTTGGTTGGGGTTAGATTGGAGAGGTAGTGGGACTTGAGGTGTTGTAACGGTATGAACAGAGGTGTGTCATGGAAGAAACTGAAAATATTGTGGCAAAGGGATTGGTTGGAGGTGTGGTAGGGGCGTGATTGGAGGTGTGTCAGGGATCTGATTGGAAACTTAATGCGGGGGGGGGAGTTACCAAACATGCGGCGGGAATATAACGGGAAGCATGGCAGGGGTCTGTCTGTCTTTGCTCAAATGCATAACTCATAATCATTTGAAAAAGTTCAAAATTGTGTGTATTCATCCTCCAGACATCTATAAATTATTTCAGTCACTTTTTAAATTGGGAAGCGCAAAGTTCAATGTTAGTCGGCAAATTCCTACAATGAAAAGGTACGTTAAGCAAAAAAAGTTTTTTCTTTGGTAAAGTTTACAGCCGTTACATCTTAAACAATAAAAACGAATACACAGCAGTTTAGCAGGAGCTCTTCACCTTGCCTGAAGCCTCCGACATGACAGCACAATGGCCGCTGACACCATCCACACCCGAGACAATGGAGAAGGGGTGACATGATGCGGCTCCGCGACGCCACAATGAAAGCAGCGTATGCTGGTCATTTAGCGCTTGGCAGTAAACACGGCTGCCAGGTTGCAGAGTCAGGCATGAATGCTCATTATGCTGAACAAATTGCTCATCAATCAGGTGGTTCCAGGAAAAAAGAACGTCTGGCGGCGGGCCAAGAGTTCCGACCGCTCGCCCACCAAAACTTCCAAAAACTCCCAAGTCATGAAACTTTTCTTACATGGATTAGATTTTTTTTGTTTTGTTTTCAAACCAACTTTTCAGATCAGTAATACTATTTTAGAATGTGATATTTAAATTATTATTAGTATTAACATATTCTGAAGTGATCTAATATGTAACACATCATGATAATGAATAGAACATTAGCAGCAAAGAAAAGAGTCTCATATTTTTATTTTCAGATACTTAACTTTTTTTTATAACATTGGATCATTCTGTCATATTTCAGAATCAGAATTTTATTTTCCACCAAGCATGACTGGGTCGTGCCCAGAATTGGGCTTGGCACAGAGCAGGGCTTAGAGGCTTAGATACAGGAAATGACTAGAGTTGGGCCGAACGGTTCGCGTTCGCGTCCCGCAGGCAAACTTTTGCGGAAGTTCGGTTCGCCCCATAATGCACCATGAGGGTCAACTTTGACCCTCTACATCACAGTCAGCAGGCCCAGTGTAGCCAATTAGGCTACACTAGCCCCTGGAGCGCCACCCCCCTTATATAAGGCAGGCAGCGGCGGCCATTACGGTCACTCGTGTGCCACTGCCTGCCTGCATTAGTGAGAGTAGGGCGAGCTGCTGCACTGTCTCTCATAGGGAAAGATTAGTTAGGCTTAGCTTGTCCCTGACTGCATACCTGTTCTGTGAACCCACCACTGCATACCTGTACTGTGAACCCACCACTGCATACCTGTTCTGTGAACCCACCACTGCATACCTGTTCTGTGAACCTGCCACTGCATACCTGTACTGTTCAGTGAACCCGCCACTGCATACCTGTTCTGTTCAGTGAACCCGCCACTGTATACCTGTTCTGTTCAGTGAACCCGCCACTGTATACCTGTTCTGTTCAGTGAACCCGCCACTGCATACCTGTTCTGTTCAGTGAACCCGCCACTGTATACCTGTTCTGTTCAGTGAACCCGCCACTGTATACCTGTTCTGTTCAGTGAACAGTTTGGTGTGTCAGTGTGAAGCAGTACCTTAATTACACTACCTGATTGATGTATACACACGCAAGATGTTTTAAAGCACTTTAGGCCTGTCATTTAGCATTCAATATGATTTCTGCCCTTAAAACGCTGCTTTGCGTCAAATCCAGATTTTTCCAGGGGACTTTTGGCGTGTATCCCACTCCGCCATGCCCCCCTCCAGGTGTTAGACCCCTTGAAACATCTTTTCCATCACTTTTGTGGCCAGCATAAATTTTTTTTTTTTTCAAAGTTCGCATCCCCATTGAAGTCTATTGCGGTTCGCGAACTTTACTGCGAACCGAACTTTCCGCGGAGGTTCGGCCCAACTCTAATGAGCAGTGAAAAAACAGTCTGTCACACGAGCAGTGCAATACAGTCCATTTACATGAGCAGAGCAAAACAGTCTGTCACATGAGCAGTGCAATACAGTCCGTCACTTGAGCAGTGCAATACAGCCCGTCACATGAGCAGTGCAAAACAGTCCATCACATGAGCAGTGCAAAACAGTCCGTCACTTGAGCAGTGCAATACAGTCCGTCACATGAGCAGTGCAAAACAGTCCGTCACATGAGCAGTGTAAAACAGTCAGTCACATGAGCAGTGCAAAACAGTCCGTCACATGAGCAGTGTAAAACAGTCAGTCACATGAGCAGTGCAAAACAGTCCGTCACATGAGCAGTGCAAAACAGTCCGTCACATGAGCAGTGCAAAACAGTCCGTCACATGAGCAGTGTAAAACAGTCAGTCACATGAGCAGTGCAAAACAGTCCGTCACATGAGCAGTGCAAAACAGTCCGTCACATGAGCAGTGCAAAACAGTCCGTCACATGAGCAGTGCAAAACAGTCCGTCACATGAGCAGTGTAAAACAGTCCGTCACTTGAGCAGTGCAAAACAGTCAGTCACATGAGCAGTGTAAAACAGTCCGTCACATGAGCAGTGCAAAACAGTCCGTCACATGAGCAGTGCAAAACAGTCAGTCACATGAGCAGTGCAAAACAGTCCGTCACATGAGCAGTGTAAAACAGTCCGTCACATGAGCAGTGCAAAACAGTCAGTCACATGACCAGTGCAATACAGTCCGTCACATGAGCAGTGCAAAACAGTCCGTCACATGAGCAGTGCAAAACAGTCAGTCACATGAGCAGTGCAAAACAGTCCGTCACATGAGCAGTGTAAAACAGTCCGTCACATGAGCAGTGCAAAACAGTCCGTCACATGAGCAGTGGAATACAGTCCATTTACATGACCAGTGCAATAGAGTCCAACATATGAGCAGTGAAAAAACAGTCCGTCGCATGAGCAGTTCAATACAGACCAGCACATAAACAGTGCAATACAGTCCATCTCATGAGCAGTGCAATATGGTCCATCACATGATCAGTACAATACAGTCCATCTCATGAGCAGTGCAATATGGTCCATCACATGATCAGTACAATACAGTCCATCCCATGAGCAGTGCAATATGGTCCATCACATGATCAGTACAATACAGTCCATCCCATGAGCAGTGCAATATGGTCCATCGCATGATCAGTACAATACAGTTCAACACAAGAGGACATAAGGGCTACAGAAGGCATAAACACTTGGACAGTACCTATGGCCAAGGCCCAGAAGCAATAAGCAGCAATAAGCACCCCCACATGTATGGTGCAGGCAGGAGCGGGTATCAGGCAGGCAGATGCTCAGGCAAGAGGTAGTGATGTATGGTGCCTGGGTAGGGTGCATAGGTGACCAGTGGGGTGCACAAGGGCCCAACAGTAGGGCTCTCACCTGATGGTGCCGTTGAGGGAGATCTGTGTCGTGCAGTGGAGTAGCTGGAGCGATGGCTTCTGTGGTGAGGTGCCTTGAGCTGGGGAGGCAGATGAATGCCGAGAAACTGCAGGTTAAGACGCCGGTGGCGGGCGTTAAGGATGTCTGTGGAGGAGCTTGGCGGTAGTGGAGAGAGCACGTAGAGAGCACGTGGGCCGCAGCCGTCGCTGGTCGAAATGGTGCTGCAGCTGGGGAAACAATGCGGCAGACAGACGGTGTCTTCACAAGGCTGGGAGATCCTTGGGCTGCCGGCGCCAGTGGCGGTCTTGCCGATGGGGATGGTGCAGTCACGTGGATTGTCCGTGGAACGCTTACAATGGCAGCGTGGGTGGCCTAGGAGGCCAGAGGGAGCGACCGCAAGTGGATCCGGGCTCCTCTGGAGATGTCTGCTGATCTAGCGTTGGCGGTGTAGAGCAGGGATTTGGTGCTCCAGGAGATCCAGCAGCCGCTGGCAAGACTTTGGCAGTGGGACCCGCTGCAGGAGGTGCAGTGGCGGGTGTCTGGAGCTTGGCCGCTGATGGGAGCCAGAAGCTAGGGTGCTGCGGGCAGTGTTCATAGGTTGCTGCAGTTTGCAGTCTACAAACCACACTCTGTATTTTAAGCTATAAAACAGAGCAGAGCTAATGACCCTTTGAACTGTCCTGCAGTGAAACCTTATCTCAAGCTGTCTCTAAGGGCCTGAGCCCACTGACGCAGTTGTGTCCGCTTTTCAGTTAAAGGATACCCGAAGTGACATGTGACATGATGAGAAAGACATGTGTATGTGCAGTGCCTAGCACACAAATAACTAGGCTGTGTTCCTTTTTTTCTTTCTCTGCCTGAAAGAGTTAAATATCAGGTATGTAAGTGGCTGACTCAGTCCTGACTCAGACAGGAAGTGACTACAGTGTGACCATCACTGATAAGAAATTCCAAATATAAAACACTTTCCTAGCAGAAAATGGCTTCTGAGAGCAAGAAAGAGGTAAAAAGGGGAATTTCTTATCAGGGAGGGTCACCCTGTAGTCACTTCCTGTCAGGACTGAGTCAGCCACTTACATACCTGATATTTAACTCTTTCAGGCAGAGAAAGAAAAAAAAGGAACACAGCATAGTCATTTGTGTGCTAGGCACTGTACATACACATGTCTATATCATCATGTCACCTCGGGTATCCTTTAAACATCAATGTTAGAGATGCTAAAAGCGGACAGAAGCAGATACAACTGCATCAGTGTGCTCAGGCCCTCACTGTTTCTTGGTTGTTCCACATCCAAATCCAAATCGATAAAAGTTTTATTAGGAGGGCCAAATACATTTAGCAGTGCCAAAGCAAAACATTAGCAATAACTGGAGGGGGTGGTTGTGGTAAAAAGGGAAGGGTATAGTGTTTGAATGCTTCAGAAAACAGGACTGTATTGGACCCAATGGGTGGAATAGCTCAGAGAAGCTCTTTTGCATACATAACAACTGAAGTTTCTTAACTCTTCCTGTACTGGAAACAATATGAGACTCTTTGCTACTAATGTTCTATGTCATTGCTTTGCTACATGTACAACTCCTTATCTCATTCATTATTTATTTTCACTTCAGGTTTGCTCTAAACATACTGTACAATCAGATAAAAACAGGGAACACCAAGAGCCCCAATAGTGTAATTCGTACTGGACAAGGTGGCAATAAGTTTGTATTGCTAGATACTCACAAGTCAGGGTCACCAGCAGGCAACCACTGTAAAGGCAGGTGGGGAGATTGTCCTGACCCCACTCAGGATTAAGAAGTCGCTCTCTGTAGACAGGAAGAAAGGGTAGCAACCCTCCACCAAGGGTGGACTCCAAATTGTATACAATGAACAGAGGCGCCAAAAGTACAAGATTAGATTACATGAGCTTAAAAACCAACTTAAATGGCAAAATTGAAGGAGGAAGTGGTGGTCTTACCTCCCTCAAGCAGACACGACAACGACTGCGATTCAGACAGTCAAACACATTTATTAGGAACTTCAAAAAGAAATGCAACGCGTTTCACAGGTTCAACCCCGCTTCATCAGGCAATATAGGGAAGAGTATCAAACAATCTGCACAAGGATTCAAATTAAGAATACTGTACAATCAGGACAACCATACGACGGATGTTTACTTTGAATAACATTACCAATGGTGATGGATGTTCATTTGATAAAATGCACCGAAACCCCTTACGAGCTTACAATCTAGAGTAGAGGACTGATGATCCCAATCTAGATGATGCATAATTCCACTAGCCTTGCAAGGCCTGGCAGGGTCACTGAGGGTGTGATTTTTCATACAGAACTTTTTAGAGAAATCTGTTTTCCTCTTGAGAGATAAGATCAAGATGACCCTCCAGGAACCGAAAATAGACAAGAGCAGGAGCCAGCAGTGTAGTAATGAAATACTGTACACCAAATCAAGATTAATAGGAAAAGTACTCGCATAGGGTTGCAACTACCCAAAAATCCTTGAGGAGGAACAATAGAGTCTGGTCTAGTTTAGATCTCGGGTTTGGGACTCAAGTGGTCGCTCTCCTGATTTATGAAATACAAAAACTACAAACAAATACCACCTCCCAACAGAGGGTTGGGGGGAGATAAAATAGAGGCACTATAGTCCCACTAACTCCAGCCGCGGCACTTTTTTCTTATTGACCTGAAGAAGTAAGTAGACCTATGAAACGCATTGTCCTTTTGTGTGCAATAAAATGGATAACCGTTCGCCTACCCTGTGCCTATCTCTAACCTCCCACATCTACCCTGTGCCTAACTCCAACCTCCCCAACCTACCCTGAGCCTAACTCCAACCTCCCCTGTGCCTAACTTTAACTTCCTCCACCTACCCTGTGCTTAACTCTTACCTCCCCCACCTACCCTGTGCCTATCTATAACCTCCCCCATCTACCCTGTGCCTATCTCTAACCTTCCAACCTACCCTGGGCCTAACTCCAACCTCCCCAACCTATCCTGTACCTGACTTTAACTACCTCCACCTACCCTTTGCCTAATTCCAACCTCCCCCACCTACCCTGTGCCTAACTCCAACCTCCCCCACCTACCCTGTCCCTAACTTTAACGTTCCCCAACTACCTTGTGCCTAGCTTTAACCTCCTCCACCTGCCCTGTGTCTAACTCTTACCTCCCCCACCTACCCTGTGCCTAACTCCAACCTCCCCCACCTACCCTGTGGTTATCTTTAACCTTCCCCAGGTACCCTGTGCCTAACTCTAACCTACTCCACCTACCTTGTTCCTAACTCCAACCTCCCCCATGTTCCCCATGCCTAACTTAAAATCTTCCACCTTACCTACCCTGTGCCTAACTCCATCCTCCCCCATGTTCCCCATGCCTAACTAACCTCACTACACATGCTACAATCTTGGGCCTTGATCAGTGGATATACATGCAGGGGCATTACTATAGGGGAGTAGCCCCTGAGACTGCAGGTGGGACCAGAGCTGTGAGGGGGCCCCAACTACTATTTAACTCCCTCTGATCAAGGGGTACATCCTTCAGTTCAGGTGTTTTTGTGACTACATTTGTCATGGGTGTGAAGATTATGATATTCACACTTGTTTTACAACCCTTGTGAGATGGGCCCCCAGACTGAGAGAGTCACTGGGCAGGCAAGGGAAAGGGTAACAACATTTGAAGGGGGGGGGGCATAAAAGTTTTGCTGGGTGGCCCCACAATTTGTAGTTACGGCGCCCCAGTCATATGCTACTGTCATACTTGGAATACAGTGAAACATAGCAAAGAATGTGCTGGAGGCTGGAGAGCAAAGTAGACAAAATATTAAAAACAAAATTAGATCTTTAGTTGATTAATTAATTCCTCTATCAGCAGTCCCATAAAGTAAGAGGGTGACTATGAAAGGAACGAGGATGGCAAACCCCCCCCCCCCCACCCCTTTTGTTTCTGTTTGGAAAGGTGGGGGGGGGGTCTGCATTTTAAGCATGTATTGCTGATGCATTTGATGGGTGCAATACAGTCTTACCCTTTATTCAAATGCCAACTGGGCAAGCGAGAAGTTGTTACTGTCAGCTGCAGCGAGTGTGGCTGCTCATCCTGCCCACATAACTAATTGATTGCAGTCCCCAAAGTGATGTCGTCAGGGACTTCTCATGCAGCTGACATTTAAGGTGTAACTCCGCTTATGTTGGGGGAAGGGCCAAAAGATAAATCCATGCTTCCCCAGGACTCCGCAGCTCTGCGTACTTGCAGGAATTCTGTCTTATTTTTAATGGGATGATTTGAGAATCCTGGAGGATCTTGTGAACCCAGATGTAGGCATAGCATCACCCTTGGATACAGTACCTCAATGCATAGCTCCCAACTGTCCCTTTTTCAGAAAGACAGCCCCTCTAAGAGAACCAAATCCTTCTGTCCCTCTTTCTTCCTCATTTGTCCCTCTTTCAGGACTCTTGTACAGATCTATGTAAATATATGTATTTTTGGTAGCAGGAAAAAAGGTTGCCAATTCAAAATATTTAGTTGCACCACTCTGGCAAATACAAAGATAAATAAACACTCCTTCAAGCCTATGAACATTTCAGTGCATGCTTTTCACCCTTCTCTTTTCATAACTAGGGTTATACAGGTGGCAGCCATTAGCAATTCCTCCATTGCCAGAGACCACTTACTCCATCAGTTTGCCGTATTTTGTCCCGGCAATTTGAAAGGAAGGAAATGAGCAGCGCTACTTAAAAACAGCCTAGTGCCTAGCCGCACCCAGGCTATGCATATACATAGGTTAGGATTTAGTTAGTGTTAGGCCCCTCCCATGGAGGATTGACTTCTTCGCAGTGGGAGGGACGGGTACTTAATAGGTTGCATGCAAGCTGTTAATGGAAACCAACATCCTCCTCTAGTGGTAGACAGGTCATGTGTATGCTCGGTGTGTATTCGACCCCACAAGTGGGGCTTGCACTCTTTTGCAGGTAGGCACTAGTCTGTTTTTAAGTAGTGCTGCTCATTTCCTTGCTATGTACTAATGTAATTCGTTTTTGGTCAGCTGCTCCCACTTAACAGCCATGCTTTTGGTGTACATGCAGAGCTTCTGTTTGGGTTCAAGGTGCGTTTGTAGTTCCTGGGGGGGGGCTCAGCGCATCTCTGATGGAGGCCATTCGGAGGCGGCCTGGTGTTGCGCTGATCCACCTTTTGCGCAATTTGAAAGGAAGGGAGGGGTTCCTCCAATAAATGTAAAATATTTTATATTTGTCATCATGCGACTGAAAAATGGCTGCTATTTATCATTATAAGTTAGAAAATAGATTTTATTTCTGAAATCTTGTATTTTTAATTTGGGACCACTTCAAGTAAACTCCAAAGGTGCGGTTAAAAACACTCACATTTAGAGGGTCCTACTCCTAAACATAGATGTTACCAATCATATGTGCAGTAATGCCCGCTCTCATCCCGACTAGTTTCGGCCTTCCGCCGTCATCCCCTGATTGACTCCTATATCTTGTTTGTGGTGTCCTGGATACGCTGTGACAGTGGCTGCAGTGTGACGACTATAGTACAGTTTGTACTACCATCTTGGGGCGCCTCTCATACAAAAAATATGAATACTGCCTTTTTTCACGGTGCCCCTTTTTTCAGCATGTGTATTTTTCTACTTAAAATGTGTTTAACCTCCCTCGCTACATGATAGCCGCTGTGCAGCGGCATCCCCCCGCCCTCTTCGATCGCCTCCGGCGATCTCCGATCAGGAAATCCTGTTCGAAGAACGGGATTTCCTGAAGGGCTTCCCCCGTCGCCGTGGCGACGGGCGGCATGACGTCACCGACGTCATCGACGTCGTGACGTCATTGGGAGTCCCGATCTACCCCTCAGCGCTGCCTGGCACTGATTGGCCAGGCAGCGCACGGGGTCTGGGGGGCCGGCGCGGCGAGTGGCGGCGGCTAATCGGCGCGGAGTGGCGGCGATCAGAGTGCACACGCAGCTAGCAAAGTGCTAGCTGCGTGTTGCAAAAAAAAGTGTGCAAATCGGCACAGCAGGGCCTGAGAAATCCTCCTGCGCGGCATAGCCCGTGCTCAGCTCGGGCTTACCGCCAGGGAGGTTAATTGACTCTAAACTTTGCTCCCATCTTTTAAATTGATGCCTTTATTATTTCCAAATGTTAATATTAAGGGATATTAATGATTATAGAAATGACCAGTATGGTAAGAATTATAATACTACATCTTTTGCTTATGGATTCTTTGAGGTTTGCATGACTAGTGGTGTGTGGAGGTGTGGCAGGGGCGTGTCTAAAGGTATCCCTCTTTTTTATCTCAGGAGGTTGGTAGGTATGTCAATGTGCCAGTGATTTAGCAATCTCAGGCCCTGTGGCAAAATTTTGATGGAGCCTCCTGGGATAGTAAAGGCAGCCATACATCATTCAATCTGTTGCCAGATCGATCATTAGCTAGATGCCTCTCTGATCAAATCTGTCTCTCACTGATTTCCAAATGATTTCAGCATCAATCATCCTAGTGCTGTCACCTGCTGTGTCCCCCTGCATCCTTCTCTTACCCCCAGCTTCATGACGTGCGGTCCCCCGTGTCCTCTGATGTCCCCTGGGCCCCTGCATCCTTCTCTTACCCCCAGCTCCATGCCGCTGTGTCCCGAGCTTCAGTCTATGAGGAACAAGTACGGCAACTTGTGTTTCTATTGGAGCCGATGGTCTCACAGGTGAGACCAGAACGCCGTTATTGGGCCGATCACTGCTCTCGATGAGTAGCAGCGAGTGCAGTGATTGGCCCAATGACAGAGCCATGGTTCCTCCTGCGAGACCATCGGCTCCAGTAATAACACAAGTTGCCATACTTTTCCACCTTACTGCCACTAGGGCTTACTTGCAGAGTAGGGCTTATATTGCTAGCATGCTCGAAATTCCGGCTAGGGCTTACTTTCGGGGATGTCTTAATTTTTTTGGAAATGGTATGAAGCGGCAGCATTTACTCCAGCTGTGCTACTTTACTACAGGCGACGAATAGCGTGCTGGAGGTACAGATCAGGACATGCAGGGCGGGAAGCACCGTAAATTAATGCAGTGGGGTAACTCCCTTGCCGGTAAGCCTTTTTTGGCACTTGGCCGGCCGGGTCCAGTCATTTTGCGTTTTGGCCGTCCAAAGTCCCATCAAGTGAGAATGTTTGCATATTGGCGATATCACTTGCCCACGTTGTGTACTGGGTGGCCAAACTTCTGGTTCTGGCCCTAACATATATATTATTATTAATGGTGATTGACGGCTGGGCTATTGCAATGTTCTCTATACGGGCCTTCCAAAGACCTGCGCCATCTGCAATTAGCACAGAATGCTTCCGCAAGGCTGGTAACGTGCAAACCCATTGCCACATAACACCAATCCTTCACCCACTCTACTGGCTACTGATAAAATGGAGAATTATGTTTACATTGGCTTATTGACATTCAAATCCTTGCCCAATCTGGGCCCTCAATACCTGAAGGACTTGTTGCATCAGCATCACACCCCCCACAATCTTAGATCAAAGGGATTTAATAACTTGGTCGCCCCCAGAATCCACCTCAAAACCTTTGGAGACAGAGGCTTATGTCATGCTGCCAATATACTTTGGAACTCCCTGCCACACCCAATCAGGACATCTCCAACCCTGCAAGCATTTAAGGCCCCTGTTTAGTCTGGCATTTATGAACACCTATTTCCTCTGTGACACAGTCCAGCCTGCAGCCCTGTATTGATCTGAGACATATCTATGCGCTTTGAGTCCTATGGGAGAAGCGTTTTACAAATGTTATTGTATTGTATTCTATTCTGTATGGTGTGATCATCTTCCGTGCCGTATATACAGTACATATCTGGGAAATGTCACTTTAAATCTTCGGATATCCGATCTCCATTTCTTCTTCTACTGCTGCTTCCCGAGATTTGGGACTTTCCATCGCAGCTCCAGCCATTGCGCCTCTTTTGCATACATCCCGCCGAGCGAGATTAAACGGCGGAATTTAAACACTCTCTAATGTTTCCTGCAAATACTTTACCAGCAAAACAAATGCGCGGGAACGTCATCGCCACTTTATCGCCTTTTGATGGCCAAAACAGGAACATTTGTGAAGTCGATTTAGCCCACACGCCTTCCGTCCGCAAGTTCTGAAAACGGCGTTTCGTCCCATCAGGTGTCTGAACTGCGTGCGCCATACAGGAAAATCAAATGAGGTAATTATCATTATATAACGACTGCGAGAGCCCCTCGTGCCGACCGGCTTTAGACTGATCTCTCCTACTTAGCAGGCTGAGACGGCGCGCTCATTGCTCAGAACGCAGCGTGGGGCGGCAAACAACACAGCCGGTCGCTTCTATAGAGTGGATTTAAAACAAAAAGCATGGTATGAATATTTTTTAGGCGCGTCGCTCGGCGGGCAGCCTACGGGAGAGGGCGAGAATAACTCCCGCTTATTTTATAGATGCCATTTTCTTTATCTTTCCTTTCTGCTCCTGTTGTTCGCTTTTATAAAACAACAATGAAATGAAATATGTTCCAATCTGCATGTTTTGATGAGAACAGTAAGTCAGCGACGTCGTCCTCCGAGTTCAGTTCATAAATAATCCTTGACTACAGCTGACTGTTCTGACAATCTGAATAGTGATTAGTTGCTGAGGTTCAGGTTGGCATTAGCATGCAATGGGACTCCCACTGGATGTGTGTGTAGAAGGTGGGGAGCAGTAGGAAGGAATCGGAGGGGGGGGCATGATGAGAAGTCTTGGCAAATTTGTCCATGTTGTGAAACAACTTAAAGTGGACCTGAACTCTTGCACAGCACAGAAGGGAAACAGAAAGGCACCCTGTACGTATTTAGAGAGTTTAGCCTGTCTAATTCTCCATCATTCATGTCTAATTACAAGTGTAATTTGATCTATTGGCTGTGTCAGCTGGCTGCCTCAGCAGAACAGCTAATTTGTAAGCACAGGTTGTTAACCTTATGTCTGCTTCCATGAAAGCAGTAAGTAGATACACTGCAGATTTATTGCAGGATCTGTATCAGTATCTGTATCATCTGTATCAGGATCTGTATGAGTTCAGATCTGCTTTATCTGAGGAACAGGTGTGGCAGTCAAACAGTTTGCTTTAATGCTGAGTTTACACCATACAACTTTCTGTTAGATTCTTCTGTTAGATTTTTCTGTTAGATTTTCTGTTAAGCTGGCCATACACTAGGCCGATTCCCCGCCGATCGACAGCAGATTCGATCACTGGGATCGAATCTGCTGTCACATCGTTCACGCTACACGCTAAATTTCGATCTATTTCGACCCGAAATAGATTGATCCCGTCGATCGCTCCGTGCGGGAAATTACCGTCGATCGCCCGTGGGTAGGGAGCACGTCGCTAGCGGCGTTCGAGTGCCCGATGACCGACGCAATACAGCTGCAATACATTACCTGCCCCGCCGGCGCGACTCCCCAGGTCTCTGCTGTCTTCTTCTCCGCTCTGGTCTGGTCTCCGGGTCCTGCAGGCTTCACTTCTTCTTGCCCGGCAGGAAGTTTAAACTGTAGAGGGCGGCGGGCGCTCTACTGTTTAAACTTCCCCCAGACAAGAAGTGAAGCCTGCAGGACCCGGAGACCAGACCAGAGCGGAGAAGAAGACAGCAGAGACCTGGGTAGTTGCGCCGGCGGGGCAGGTAATGTATGCGGGGGGGGGGGGGGAGCGGCGGCAGCACCACCACCACAGATTGTGAACGGTCTCATGCTGAAATCGATTTACAATCTGTTTGCAGTAAAGGCAGCCATACGATCCCTCTCTGATCAGATTCGATCAGAGAGGGGTCTATCTGTTGTTCAAATCTGATGGCAAATCGACCAGTGTATGGCTACCTTAAGAATGCATAATTAGATTATTTTCGGTATTGATCCGCTGCGGTTATCGGACAGGTTGGATCTTATCAATCGAGCCATCAGTGGCTCGATTGATAAGAACTATTTAACCGTGTATGCCCAGCATAAGATTGTCACACCTGTTCCTCAGATTGTATGTAGGTAAGCCCTCATACTACACTGAGGTGGTAAAAGTAATTAGCGATTGGCCAGGTGAGTACCAGGCTTAAAGCTTTGTACATACGCTAGATCAGTCGTTGAAAAACAAGCGATCCTTGCCACACATTTGAATTCGGTGACGGCACAGCGACGGTCTGCAGACTGGATCGTTACCGGAAGCGCAAAAATGAGGAACCAGAAGTGTGAGATTCGTAACACAGGTACTTAGAATGGATTGATTTTTTTATCGGTGTTCAGTATGAATGCCCAACAACGATAATCACCTGAACCGATCAACCGGGATGGACCAGTCAGGCTCTACATGGGCGATAATCGTTGTCTTTTACGCTATTTTCAAATGATTGTTGGCCATCTATAAATAATAAGGCCCCCAATAAAACTTTGGGCCCCCCAACGTTTACACCCCTTCCCTTGCTGACCTCTTGTGACCCTCACAGTCTGGGGGCCCATCTCACAAGGGTCATAAATCAGGTGTGACCATCATGATAACACCTATAACAAGTGTAGCCACAAAACCACCTGATCTGAAGGATGGACCAATTTATCAGAAGGAGGAAAGTAGTAATGGGGTTTTTACAATTACAGCCACACATAATTACGATTTGGACATTCAATTGATTTAGTGTAATCCATTCAAAATTTTGCATCATTTTTGCATAATTTCATGCCGACTTTTGTGGTTAATAGCTTATTCTCCATTCATGCTATTTTGCCTTATTCTCACCCTTCTCCTTAAAGAGGAACTCCAGTGAAAATAATGTATAGGGCCTGATTCACAAAGCGGTGCTAACAGTTAGCACCCTGGTGAAAAGCCCTTTATCACGCCTAAACTCAGTTTAGGCATGATACGTTTAGGTGTGATAAGTTTAGGTGTGATAAGTTTAGGCATGATAAGTTTAGGTGTGATAAGTTTAGGTGTGATAAGTTTAGGGGCCTGATTCACAAAGCGGTGTTAACAGTTAGCACGCTGGTGAAAAGCCCTTTATCACGCCTAAACTCAGTTTAGGCATGATAAGTTTAGGTGTGATAAGTTTAGGTGTGATAGGTTTAGGCATGATAAGTTTAGGTGTGATAAGTTTAGGCATGATAAGTTTAAGCACCAACTGCGTTAGTACCGCAGTGCACAGCTGATCAAAAGTTTTGCGCTAGCAAAGTCTGGTGCACTTCGCATAGAGTTTAATGGCGCTGCTTTGCGTGCGGGACTTTGCACGCTATCTACACTTCTCTAAACTTAGCATGCCTAAACTTATCACACCTAAACTTATCACACCTAAACTTATCACGCCTAAATTGGCTTTTCACCAGCGTGGTGCAATGGTTATCATGCCTAAAGTCTCTAACTGGGTTAGCACCGCTTTGTGAATCGAGCCCTAAGGGCTCGATTCACCAAGCGGTGCAAAGTGTTAGCACCGTGGTGAAAAGGCCCTTATCACGCCTAAAGTCACTTTAGGCATGATAAGAAGAAACTCGCGCGAAGTTGCCGCGCGTACGCGCGTACGCGCGTACGCGCGTAAGTGCGCGCGCAACACCCGACGCTTCGCGCGAAGCTCCCATTAAGCCCTATGGGACTTTGCGCGCGCTCTCACGCGCGTACGCGCGAACGCGCTTACGCGCGGTAACTTCGCGCGAAGAGCAGGAAAAATCGGTGATAACTCAGTGGTGAAAAGGTCATCACGCCTAAAGTCTTTTAGGCGTGATAACTGGGTTATCACCGCTTTGTGAATCGAGGCTGATAAGTTTAGGTGTGATAAGTTTAGGCATGATAAGTTTAGGTGTGATAAGTTTAGGCATGATAAGTTTAGGTGTGATAAGTTTAGGCATGATAAGTTTAGGTGTGATAAGTTTAGGCATGATAAGTTTAGGTGTGATAAGTTTAGGCATGATAAGTTTAGGTGTGATAAGTTTAGGCATGATAAGTTTAGGTGTGATAAGTTTAGGCATGATGGGCTCGATTCACAAAGCGGTGCTAACCCAGTTAGCATGCCTAAAAGACTTTAGGCATGATAACCATTGCACCATGCTGGTGAAAAGCCAGTTTAGGCGTGATAAGTTTAGGTGTGATAAGTTTAGGTGTGATAAGTTTAGGCATGCTAAGTTTAGATAAGTTTAGATCGCTTGCAAAGTCCCGCACGCAAAGCAGCGCCATTAAACTTTATACAAAGTGCACCAGTCTTTGCTAGCGTAAAACTTTTGATCAGCTGTGCACTGCGGTGCTAACGCAGTTGGCGCTTAAACTTAGCATGCCTAAACTTATCACACCTAAACTTATCATGCCTAAACTTATCACACCTAAACATATCACTCCTAAACTTATCATGCCTAAACTGAGTTTAGGCATGATAAAGGGCTTTTCACCAGGGTGCTAACTGTTAGCACCGCTTTGTGAATCAAGCCCGATAAGTTTAGGTGTGATAAGTTTAGGGGCCTGATTCACAAAGCGGTGCTAACAGTTAGCACCGTGGTGAAAAGCCCTTTATCATGCCTAAACTCAGTTTAGGCATGATAAGTTTAGGTGTGATAAGTTTAGGTGTGATAAGTTTAGGCATGATAAGTTTAGGTGTGATAAGTTTAGGCGTGATAAGTTTAAGCACCAACTGCGTTAGCGCCGCAGTGCACAGCTGATCGAAAGTTTTGCGCTAGCAAAGTCTGGTGCACTTTGCATAGAGTTTAATGGCGCTGCTTTGCGTGCGGGACTTTGCACGCTATCTACACTTATCTAAACTTAGCATGCCTAAACTTATCACACCTAAACTTATCACACCTAAACTTATCACGCCTAAACTGGCTTTTCACCAGCATGGTGCAATGGTTATCATGCCTAAAGTCTTTTAGGCATGCTAACTGGGTTAACACCGCTTTGTGAATCGAGCCCCTAAAGTCTCTAACTGGGTTAGCACCGCTTTGTGAATCGAGCCCTAGGGGCTCGATTCACAAAGCGGTGATAACCCAGTTATCACGCCTAAAAGACTTTAGGCGTGATGACCTTTTCACCACTGAGTTATCACCGCTTTTTCCTGCTCTTCGCGCGAAGTTACCGCGCGTACGCGCGTTCGCGCGTTCGCGCGTGAGAGCGCGCGCAAAGTCCCATAGGGCTTAATGGGAGCTTCGCGCGAAGCGGGGACGCTGCGCGCGCACGCGCGTGGTTGCGCGCGCAAAACTTTGCGCGCGGCAACTTCGCGCGAGTTTCTTCTTATCATGCCTAAAGTGACTTTAGGCGTGATAAGGGCCTTTTCACCACGGTGCTAACACTTTGCACCGCTTGGTGAATCGAGCCCTAGGTGTGATAAGTTTAGGGGCTCGATTCACAAAGCGGTGCTAACCCAGTTAGCATGCCTAAAAGACTTTAGGCATGATAACCATTGCACCATGCTGGTGAAAAGCCAGTTTAGGCGTGATAAGTTTAGGTGTGATAAGTTTAGGTGTGATAAGTTTAGGCATGCTAAGTTTAGATAAGTTTAGATCGCTTGCAAAGTCCCGCACGCAAAGCAGCGCCATTAAACTTTATACAAAGTGCACCAGTCTTTGCTAGCGTAAAACTTTTGATCAGCTGTGCACTGCGGTGCTAACGCAGTTGGCGCTTAAACTTAGCATGCCTAAACTTATCACACCTAAACTTATCATGCCTAAACTTATCACACCTAAACTTATCACACCTAAACTTATCATGCCTAAACTGAGTTTAGGCATGATAAAGGGCTTTTCACCAGCGTGCTAACTGTTAGCACCGCTTTGTGAATCAAGCCCTAGGTGTGATAAGTTTAGGTGTGATAAGTTTAGGTGTGATAAGTTTAGGCATGATAAGTTTAGGTGTGATAAGTTTAGGCATGATAAGTTTAGGTGTGATAAGTTTAGGTGTGATAAGTTTAAGCACCAACTGGGTTAGCACCGCAGTGCACAGCTGATCAAAAGTTTTGCGCTAGCAAAGTCTGGTGCACTTCGCATAGAGTTTAATGGCTCTGCTTTGCGTGCGGGACTTTGCATGCGATCTACACTTATCTAAACTTAGCATGCCTAAACTTATCATGCCTAAACTTATCATGCCTAAACTGAGTTTATGCATGATAAAAATGGTTATCATGCCTAAAGTCTCTAACTGGGTTAGCACCGCTTTGTGAATCGAGCCCATAGTATTTTAGTATAGTATAGTATAGTAGTAAAGTAATATATAATAAAAAAGTGCTTCATTTTTACAATAATTATGTATAAATGATTTAGTCAGTGTTTGCTCATTGTAAAATCTTTCCTCTCCCCGATTTACATTCTTACATTTATTACATGGTGACATATTTACTGTGGGCAGGTTATGTAGCTGCTGCTAGCTGTTTTGGCTGTTAGAGACAGCTGTAAACAGGTAATTCCTGTCTGTGAACATTGTTACATTGTGGCAGTTTTCCCAGAGTACCGCGGTACTCAGAGCTTCTTGTGGGAGGGGTTTCAGCACAATATCAGTCATACAGTGCCCCCTGATGGTCTGTTTGTGAAAAGCAATAGATTTCTCATGTAAAAGGGAGTATCAGCTACTGATTGGGATAAAGTTCAATTCTTGGTTGGAGTTTCTCTTTAACATACGTAGTAATTTTGGTGATGATAGCGTTTATGGGGGCTTTGCTATTAAGGCTGCTTTCACAGTGGGACGTTACAGGCGCACGTTAGAGCAGCCTGTAACGCAGCCCAACTCACAGTAATGAAAAATCAATGGGCTGTTCACCGTGCCCACGTTGTGTTACAGTGTAACGCTGGACATTCAATGAAAGTGCAGCGTGCTGTGCGTTATAGGTGGTTTTCGCTGCGTTAGACTGTTTGCACATGCTCAGTAAGGGGGGAGTCCGTTATTGTTCCTAGACACATGGCTAATTAATATTCAATGCACTGTAGTGTTGTCCAGATCATGAACGATTTGGATCTTTTTTGTGAGTCGAATCATCCGGATCATCACAATGAAGGATTCGGTTCACAGTGGATGTCTGGAAGAAACAGGAACTGCAGCTTCTGTGCACAAGCACAATCTTCCTGCTGCCAGAGGCGTAGATAGGGCTTTCAGCGCCTGGGGACAAAGACTATTAATGCGCCCTGTAAGGAGGGACCCACCAAAAAGGGGCGTGGTCATGCAACAGAATGTGGGCGTGGTAATTGGTGGGGCCCAATATGGGACCTTAGCAGTGGTGTAAATGGTCGCACAGAGAAGACAGATCTGGGCCAGATTAGCGGAGCACAGATCTGTCTACTCCGTGCGAATGGAGTAAGTGTTCTGCCGCCTAATCGCCCATATCTGCAGGGGGAGAGAGAGAGAGGGTGAGCCCTAAGGTGAGGGAAGGGGGGGGGGAAGACTTCCCCCCCTTCCCCACCGCTGTGTCCACAGCTCTCCCTCTTCTCTGCGCTCCCGCTGGGGAAAAAAAAACCACAGGTCATTGCTGGGCGCCCCTAGGGACCCAGTGCCCGGGGGCACGTGTCCTACCCCGCCCACCCCAAGCTACGCCCCTGCCTGCTGCATCTCTCCCTTCCCCATTAGCACCCTCAATGTGCCTTCATTCTCCTGCACCTCTCACTCTGCTGCACCCCTGCTTCCTGCTTCCCTAGTAAAATGATTCAAAGATTCGGTTCAAAGATCCGGATCTTTTCAATGATCCGATTCGAATCATTCAAATCATTGAAAAGATTCGGACTTCCCAGGATAGCACCAAGAGCCTCATAACGCGGCTCAATCTGACGTCCAACTTCAACGCCACCATGTGTTGCGTTAGGGGCACGTTATGCGACCTTAACGTCCCCTAAAATGCAACATCTTGGTATGAAAGTAGCCTTAGACAAAAGTACTTAACAAGCAACCGAGTCCTCATTTTGCTTATTTCTATTCATTATTCAGCAATCTGGCTGTCTGAGGACAGATCCAGACACGACAAATCGTGAATGTATTTGATCTGGTACAATCCCGGCTCAGAAGAAACTTTCTGCTGAATTCTGCGGTCTTCAGCGGGAGGCAATATTCGGTTGTGACATTGTTACGCGGCTGCTGTTCTGAGTCACAAAGCGTCTGACCCCGCCATACCGCCGTCTCTGCCTTCCTTCCAGCACGGATCATTTACAATTTCACTAGCTCTGGGTTGCCAGGTAGCAGAACAGATAAAATTAGTGCTTTGCCGCGGCCACATACATTTTGTATGCTAGGAGGTGAATTTGGAGGCTTATGAAATCCATTTGTCCTTGCACAAATACAGTCATCTCCAATATTCCCTCTGTGGGTGAGACAAGCAGAGAATGCGGAGAGAAGAGGCTTCATCAACCCCCGCCCAGAATCTCGCCGCAGACCTGGAAATCTCAACTTCCCGCTCAACTTCCCATCTTTAAAAAATTGATATAACCTGTAGAATAACTGTTATTACAAATGACCTTTCCATTTCCAACTGAAGCAAAGTTTTACCTTTCATAGGGTGCCAAAAAAATTATGTGAGGGTCGTCTTTCGAAGTGGCGAAAATTCACTGTTCAGTTTTAATGTTCGTTCGGTTATTAGGGAAAGGGGAGTCCTATTGTTTGAAGAAATGACATAAAGAGAGGGAGAGACAGAGAGACAGACAGAGGGGAAGAAAGAGAAAGAGAAGGAGAGAGAGGACAGAGAGAGAAAGAGAGAGAGTAACCAGAGGATCCAGTTCAAACTCCTAACCCAAACCTACAAAGTTCTCCACAATCTCTCTCCCCGGTAGATATCCTCACTAATCTCCAGATACAAACCCAATCACAATCTCAGATCTTCTGTTGTCCTCCTCTAGAATGACCTCCTCACATTCACAGTTTGCAAGATTTTGCACGCACTTCACCCCTCCTCTGGAATGCCCTCCCACAACACATCCGTCACTCGCCAACCTTTGTTACCTTTAAACGGTCACTAAAAACTCGCTTATTCCGACAAGCATACGCTCTACCTTAGGCCACTTCCCCTTTGTCCTAAGACAAAATTGCACTCCTACTAGGTATCCTAAAACACACTGCCTATATATGTGTGTTGTGTACTACCCCACCTTCCCCCCCCCCCCCCCCACACACACTCCTTTAGATTGTAAGCTCGCAAGGGCAGGGCTCTCTCCCCCTTTTGTGCCTTGGAAATCATTATACATTTTATTCATCATGTTACTTTTGTCACTATCATCACCAATTCTGTATCTTGTATTCTGTATTGTTTTTGTATTTTGTCACCAATTCTGTATTTTGCATATCGGTGTACACCATTGTCTGTATTATTCTGTACCCCAGGTTTGTTTCTTACTTTGTACAGCACCACGGAATATGTTGGCGCTTTATAAATCGATAATAATAACAATTACCGTATTTTTCGCCGTATAAGACGCACTTTTTTTTCCCCAAAATGTTGGGGGAAATGTGGGTGCATCTTATGCGGCGAAGGTATGGATTTCGGGATGCAGAGGTGCGCAGGGAAGCACTATATACATTACCTGCTCCTGCCGCCGCACTCCTGGCTCCAATCCTGGCTCCCCGATCCTCTTCTTCCATCTACCGCTGCCCGCTGCTGCCCCCGCCGAACATCGCTGGCCGGTCTTAATTAGCCGCAGGGATACGCTATCAGCACACCACGTGCCGGGGTCACGCATGCTGCCGAATGCTGGCCGGTCCTAATTAGCCGCGCAGGGATACGCTATCAGCACACCACGTGCGCCAGGGTCACGCATACGCATGTGTGACCCGGCGCACGCTGATAGCGTATCCCTGCGCGGATAATTAGGACCGGCCAGCGTTCGGCGGCATGCGTGACCTCGGCACGTGGTGTGCTGATAGCGTATCCCTGCGGCTAAGACCGGCCAGCGATGTTCGGCGGGGGCAGCAGCGGGCAGCGGTAGATGGAAGAAGAGGATCGGGGAGCCAGGAGCGCGGAGGCAGGAGCAGGTAATGTATGTGTACTCACACTGCCTGCACAGGGGGACACCGGCACTGGAGGACACACGGACAACGGGGCCACAGGCACAGGGGACGCTACCACAGGGGACACTGCTACAACAGGGGGACACTGCCACAACAGGGGGACACTGGCACAACAGGGGGACACTGCCACAACAGGGGGACGGGGAACACTGGCACAGGGGGCTGCAGGCAGAACAGGGGGACACGGCAGGCAGAACAGGGGGACACGGCAGGCAGAACAGGGGGACACAGCAGGCACAGGGGGACACAGCAGGCAGAACAGGGGGACACAGCAGGCACAGGGAGACACTGCCACAGGGGACACTGGCACAATAGGGGACACTGCCACAACAGGAGACACTGCCACAACAGGGGGACACTGCCACAACAGGGGGACACTGCCACAACAGGGGGACACTGCCACAACAGGGGGACGGGGGACACTGGCACAGGGGGCTGCAGGCAGAACAGGGGGACACGGCAGGCAGAACAGGGGGACACGGCAGGCAGAACAGGGGGACACAGCAGGCACAGGGGGACACAGCAGGCAGAACAGGGGGACACAGCAGGCACAGGGGGACAAAGCAGGCACAGGGGGACACAGCAGGTACAGGGGGACAAAGCAGGCACAGGGGGACACAGCAGGTACAGGGGGACACAGCAGGCACAGGGAGACACAGCACAGGGGGACACAGCAGGCACAGGGGGACACAGCAGGCACAGGGGGACACAGCACATAACACTGTCCCCATATGTGGTGTAATAGTATGTAATGTAACTGGAAAGGGGGGGGGGGGGTAAAAAGTCCTTAAGACACCCCTGCATCATAGACACACCTAGGTTCAGTTTTTTCTTTTTTTCCTGATTTTTGCCCTCTAAATCTGGGTGCGTCTTATATGCCGGAGCGTCTTATACGGCGAAAAATACGGGTAAGCTACAAACATTTTTTTATTATTATTTTTTATTGCTATTAAACATGATCTTTTCAGTCTGCAGTCTGTCTGTTATGACGAGAACGTTAGTGAATAAAGCTTGAAGAGTACCTCCGGTAAAATTGACAGAGCCTATCAGGCTCTGTGTTAAGGAAGACGGCTCAGAGGGTCTCAGGCTTAAATACTCACCTGAGCCGAGGTCATCAAGTCACAAGTGACGCTCCGTTCCCCTCCTGAAGAACGCAGTTGCAGCCATGTTTCTGAGGACTGCTGAAGCTCTTTGGAAACCTCCTCCTGCGTTGCTGCAGCCCACCCCCAACTCAGCAGCCACCAATCAGGCAGCAGCTGTTGAGCTGGGGGCAGGCCACGGCAACCCAGAGGGGGGCGGCCAGAGTGCCAGCAGACTGCGGGACAACGGCGGCGCTGAGGAGGATGGCCAAGGACACATCCGTGATTATGGGGCTGCAGGAAGCCCCAGTTAAGTAAAAAAAACTGCAGTAAGACTCATCTCTGGGTTTCGTTAAATCAGAGCAAAGTTCCAAATTACACACATACTGACATCAAAACAACACTTGGCGTATGCATAAATCCGATACACTGGTGACTCCCCAACATATATGGATCTTCTACTAAACTTGGGGTGTCCCCTTCTGATTGCTTTTGCAGTGATCCAATAATGCATATAATAAAAAAGAAAACAGGGGAACTCCTTTTAGCAGTAGAATTCTTTTACATCAATCATTTAACAGTATTCAATAAAACAGTATAGGTATACTTATATTTGTGGGCAGGGCCGGATTTGTACTTTTTACCGCCCAAGGCCAACTATACTGTCTGTATGGTTGTTATCTCTGTGTGCCCCAATGAGAATTCTACTTACTTTCCATCATTGGATGTCACAGACAATAAGTAGTTTAGTAATACGCATATAGATTATAAATTATGTTTTCCTTAAGAACTTTTATGTTATGTTTGCCATCTTGTTAATGATGGACCCACTTTGTCACCATGAAAGTTAGGCTGATGTGTACCTGCAGGATAGAGCTTACAGGTTTTGCAGGGACGACACAAGTACAGGACACAGAGTACATAGGGTTAAAGATATCCTTGTAGATAGGGATGGCTGCACAGAACAGCTTTACTGCCCCTCACTGAGCCGCCCTCAAATTGCTGGTGCCCTAGGCCATGGCCTATGGGGCCTTGCCAGAAATCCGGCCCTGTTTGTGGGTCCTAAACCTTTTAGGACCCACCAGCATAAAATGCTTCTAACTCCTGTGGTACTCTTAACAGTGCCCGATCTATATCCAGACCGTAATGTCCGCTCTCAACCCCCTACGGTCTGGATATAGTTCGGGCACTGTTAGGAGTACCACAGGCCAGGGGCAAACCCAGGATTTTCAGGGGGGGGGATTCCTGAAAGGCAGGGACGGATCTAGGGGGGGCAGGTGGGTCTCTTGCCCCAGGCGCAGTTTGTTGAATTCTTAAAAAGTTGGCAACATTTGCATGGGGAATGGCAGTTTAGGTGCCAAAACCTGACCTTTAGGCGCCAAAACTGGATGGGCAATGGCAGTTTAGGTGCCAAAACCTGATCTTTAGGTGCCAAAACTGGATGAGGAATGCCAGTTTAGGCGCCAAAACCTGACCTTTAGGTGCCAAAACCTGACCTTGCCCCAGGCGCAACTTGGTCTAGAGCCGTCCCTTCTGAAAGGTCGCCCTCAGCCAACGCACACAATACAGTATAAATATGGTAGTTCTAGTTTGCAATGCAGTTTTGTTGATAATAAATCTGCCCTCTGTTTTTGTACCTGACAACCTGCTGTTAACTTGTCCTGTCACAAGTGGTTTGATTGGCCAATAACTCCACAAAAGCCTGTTACAGGATTTTAACTTTGATTGGCCAATCATCGATTCATTTCTGTCACCTCGATGTAGTATGAGGGTTTTCCTACACACTTTGTTCATAAACAAAAATTGTAGAGGCTGGCACTAGATGTGTTTGGGAGGTGGACTGGCCCCATACTGGATTGTGTACCTGCAATAACGTGATCTCTTTAAAGAAAAACTCCGAGCAAGAATTGAACTTTATCCTAATCAGTAGCTGATACCCGCTTTTACATGAGAAATCTATTCCTTTTCACAAACAGACCATCAGGGGGCGCTGTATGACTGATTTTGTGCTGAAACCCCTCCCACAAGAAGTTCTGAGGACCGTGGTACTTCTGGCAGTTTCCTGTCTGTGAACCTTGTTGCATTGTTGGAAATAGCTGTTTACAGCTGTTTCCAACTGCCAAAAAAGCATCCAGGAGCTACATCACCTGCCAACAGTAAAAATGTCACCATGTGATAAATGTCAGAATGTAAATCAGGGAGAGGAAAGATATTACAATGGGCAAACACTGACTAAATCATTTATACATAATTATTGTAAAAAGGAAGCACTTTTTTTATTACATTATTTTCACTGGAGTTCCTCTTTAAACAAGTCTTGCACATATGGTAGAAAAAAGCTTGAGGCACTGTAAATTGCAATAAAGGTACCTTTTAATCAACTGTGTTCAGACATGCCTGCCTATTGGCCAGCAGTGGCGGCAGGTTGTCATGGTGATGATCACCATGACAACCTGCTGCCACTGCTGGCCAATAGGCAGGCGCGCGATGACATCCCCACAAGGAAACTGATGACGCGCAGGGAGACTCGCCACTTACCGATTGGTTAGAGCTGCGTCTATGTCACTTCCGGGGGAGGAGCAGAGGCGCCGGATGCCGCGGCCAGCGAGGACGGGCGGTGTCAACCGCGTCATGGAGGTAAGAGAAACCTATTTAAATCTAGGCAATCTAGGTCTAGTTGTACACTTTTTTGGCCTCTGAGAAAGCTTATTGTTAAGCGAAACGGCTGTCAGGCCTCCAACACCCCCACTGCATACCCATTGTCTGAACACTGATGATTAAAAGGTACCTTTATTGCAATTTACAGTGCCTCAAGCTTTTTTCTACCATATGTACAATTTGTTCATAATATTTAATAACTGTTGCCCGTCATACTATATCGAGTCGGTAAAATTTGTCAGTGATTGACCAATCAAAACTGAAGGTGTATATTAGGATCAACAGGTTTTGAATACTATGAACAGATCGTGTAGGTGAGTACTCATGCTGCATGGAAGTAGTAATATTGGCCAGTGATTGACCAATCAAAACTGGACGTGAAATTACGTTAGGAGGTCTAGCTACCCTACTGGGTCACCTTCCAGAAATTGATAATGCACTTTACAGTGATTACAGTGAGTGATTTTGTTCTTTTAGTCCCCAGCACAAAATTCTAGTATGCTCTGCCCATGTATGCCATTGTGTCACGCTATATGTTGTTTCCTATAGAGGTCCACATTCCTCCTGATATCCATCTAGGCGCTTCTGAATGGGTTATGGGAGGTTGAAAGTCGAGTTTGCCTGCTTCGAGGCCATTTTTCCTTGATGTCAGCTTCTCCTGTCACACGGACACCCAAAAGTCCTTCAGCAGATTATCTCTGCCACGTTATTCTTGGTACAAAGAAGACAAATCTCCCTACAAACTCACCATTCAGCAAAGGGAGTGATTGCGGCAACATCTGTCCCACAACACCAGCAGATTGTGTCACTACATGGGGCTACAGCTATTAGGATACAAAATTGATAGTGCTGTAAACAACAAAATAATTAGCTTGATACATTGTTTACTGTATGAGACCGATTTGCTACAAGCCAAAAAAGAAACGTTGTGAAAACACAGAGTGGTTACTAGTTAGAAGCGCCAACACATGGAAATAAGGAAGCCATTTTGTACCCAATGGAAGAATGACCTCCATGTTGCTGCAGGTGCTTATTATGAACATGGATGCAAGACTGTCACTAGTGTAAAGACTGGTACACACTTTCAATTATGATTGGTCAATCACTGACCAATTTTACCTCCTCCGTGCAGTATGAGAGTGTAACAACACAATCTGCTCATAGTATTCAATACCTGTTGACCCTCCTACTAAATGGAGGTGGTAACATTGGTCAGTGATTGGCCAATTCTAATTAAAAGTGTGGACAAGGCTTAAGGGTGCATACACACGCCCAATTTTGTTTGGCTAATGATTGTCCAGTTTTACCAATTCCATGAAGTATGAAGGCCAACAGACAGGGCAATTTCTAGGCTAAATTGCACCCAAGGCAAGGGTGTAAAAATTGCGCCCCCGTGCCCCCGTTGACTCGCGAATCCTCACTCTTTAGGGACAGTCACACAGCCACAGGTCACAAGTAGATCTGCCTACTTACTAGTGAGCAGCCGCTCATCCAGGAGGAAGCAGAGACCAGGAAAACACACAAGTGAAGAGAGCCTGGAAAGCCGACTCCTCCATGGGCGCTGCACTGACAGCCTGCAGTACTGCTACAGGACATCAGGTGTCATCATGCGGTGGTGACGTGATGATGACTTGACGTCTGACGCAGGCAGCTCAGGAGGAGTCAAGGAAGGTGATCATGCTGGTAATCTTCTTTCTTCTTCCATTTGGCTGCACTGCGCATCACCAGCTCCCTAGCGGTTGTGTCCTTCTGCGTTCGCCTACTTCTTCTACTTGCTGGTCTGCGCCAAGGACGGTCGTCCTTCCCGCACTGCCCAAGAAACGGCCCTGCCAACAGATTTTGAATTTTATGAACAGACTGTAGGTTAGCTCCTAAGCCTGGTTCACAAATTCAACATTGATTGGACAGTCACTGACCAATTTTACCACATCTATGTAGTATGGGGGTTAACCTACACAATCTGCTCATAGTATTCAATTTCTTTTGACCCACATGCTACATGGAGGTAGTAAAATTGGCCAATCAAAACTGTAGGTGTGTACTAGTCTTTATAAATACCTGGAAGAAGTAAAATTGGCCAATCATTCGCCAATCGAAATTGGATATATGTACGCTCCCTTACGCTGCTTACACACTTTAGTTTAGGCTATAGTCGTTTGAAACGGATACAAAATGACCCATTGTCAGATATTATGGTAAACAAAATTTTTACAGTTTATCATTTAAATTAACAACAGAGATCGGTGAAAAATGCAGATACCGGCTGGATCTGATTGAATGGTAATCGTTTACCGTAATTCCAACAGTATGTGGGTATTGTTAGATAATAATTGGTATGTGCATGTGCACAATCCATCTTCCAACAATACTTCTGTATGTTAGCCCAATATTCAAATCTAATTGTTTGCTTTACTATAAAGCCAGTCGTTACTCCAGTCCTTATACAAGTTCATTTGATTGTCATCCCGGTTTGCATTCACTCATTAATCTGTTATTCCTCACTATCATTATCTTATGTGTGTACATAGCTTTAGGCTGGGAGCATACTTCGGGTGTGCATAATTAAGAACTTTTTGCCAAATGTAATGCATGTATGTCTTATTAAAAACATCCACATTTTTTCTCAACTTCTATGTAATGCTGTGGAGCATGGTGGCACGGTGGATAGCACTTTTGCCTTGCAGCGCTGGGTCCTCGGTTTGAAACCCAGGCGAGGCCCTATCTGTACCGATTCTGTGTGGGTTTTCACCAGACAATCCGGTTGTGAGCTCCTCTGAGGACAGTCAGTGACATGACTATGTACTCTGTAATGTGCTGCAGAAGATGTCAGTGCTATATAAATACATAATAATAAGGTAGAACATTGGACTATGACTATGGTAGGATTAGAGTGTGAGCTCCTGAGGACAGTCAGTGACATGACTATGTACTCTGTAATGTGCTGCAGAAGAGGTCCGTGCTATATAAATACATAATAATAAGGTAGAACATTGGACTATGACTATGGTAGGATTAGAGTGTGAGCTCCTGAGGACAGTCAGTGACATGACTGTGTACTCTGTAATGTGCTGCAGAAGAGGTCCGTGCTATATAAATACATAATAATAAGGTAGGACATTAGACTATGAATATGGTAGGATTAGAGTGTGAGCTCCTCTGAGGACAGTCAGTGACATGACTCTGTACAGTGCTGCAGAAGATGTCAGTGCTATATAAATACATAATAATAATATGGTAGGACATTAGACTATGACTATGGTGGGATTAGATTGTGAGCTCCTCTGAGGACAGTCAGTGACATGACTATGCACTCTGTAATGTGCTGCAGGAGATGTCAGTGCTTTATAAATACATAATAATAATATTGTAGGACATTACACTATGACTATGGTAGGATTAGAGTGTGAGCTCCTCTGAGGACAGCCAGTGACATAATTATGTACTCTGTACAGTGCTGCAGAAGATGTCAGTGCTATATAAATACTTAATAATAATATGGTAGGACATTCGACTATGACTATGATAGGATTAGAGTGTGAGCCCCTCTGAGGACAGTCAGTGACATGACTATGTACTCTGTACAGTGCTGCAGAAGATGTCAGTGCTATATACAGAAGGATGCAAAAGTTTGGGCAACCTTGTTAATAGTCATGATTTTCCTGTGTAAAGTGTTGGTTGTTACAACAAAAAATGTCAGTTAAATATATCATATAGGAGACCCACACAGTGATATTTGAGAAGTGAAATTAAGTTTATTGGATTTACAGAAAGTGTGCAATATCTGATTAAACAAAATTAGGCAGGTGCAAAAATTTGGGCTCCACAAAAAAGAAATGAAATCAATATTTAGTAAATCCTCCTTTTGCAGAAATTACAGCCGCTAAACGCTTCCTGTAGGTTCCAATGAGAGTCTGGATTCTGGTTGAACGTATTTTGGACCATTCCTCTTTACAAAACATCTAAGTTCATTCAGGTTTGATGGCTTCCGAGCATGGACAGCTCTCTTTAACTACACCACAGATTTTCAATTATATTCAGGTCTGGGGACTGAGATGGCCATTCCAGAACGCTGTACTTGTTCTTTTGCATGAATGCCTTAGTGGATTTTGAGCAGTGTTTAGGGTCGTTGTATTGTTGAAAGATCCAGCCCCGGCGCAGCTTCAGCTTTGTCACCGATTCCTGGACATTGGTCTCCAGAATCTGCTGATACTGAGTGGAATCCATGCGTCCCTCAACTTTGACAAGATTCCCAGTCCCTACACTGGCCACACAGCCCCACAGCATGATGGAACCACCACCATATTTTACTGTAGGTAGAAGGTGTTTTTTTTGGAATGTTGTGTTGTTTTACCTCCATGTATAACGCCCCTTGTTATGCCTTAATAACCCAATTTTAGTTTCATCAGTCCACAGCACCTTATTCCAAAATGAAGCTGGCTTGTCCATATGTGCTTTAGCATACCTCAAGTGGCTCTGTTTGTTCTGTGGGTGGAGAAAAGGCTTCCTCTGCATCACTCTCGCATACAGCATCTCCTTGTGTGAAGTGTGCCGAATGGTTGAACGAAGCACAGTGACTCCATCTGCAGCAAGATGAGAGTAAAAAATATTCTGTTTTATTCTGCTGGTCCTTGAGATGTCTTACAAGCACACGGCCAGTTTGCCCTCTCTCAGTATAAATGGCGATACAGTAAAGGTCTTCATAACGTTGCTCTATCGATAGGTTAATGTGGAGGTGCTCCGGACAGAATGTTCCTGCACCGGCCGCCCTTTGCCCAGGAGAAAGGCGATTATTAAGCGCCGGCTCGCCCCGCGCGCTGGGGAGACGCACATCGCCTGGTAATTAATGGAGATCAGGTCGCAGTTTACTACTTGTTTAGTTTCCTTGGGTAAATTAATGACATGTTGATTGAAAACTGGAATTAACTTTAGTTCCTAGAAATGCCAAAGACTTTAATTACGACGTGAAGTGTCCATTTCTCTGCGAGGGAGACACCTGCTGAAATGTTCTTGTGCTGGCCTTAACTCTGCCGCTGAATAAAGTTACAGTATGTACGGAAAGAAACAGACAGTTATTAAAGTGACCCTGCGAAGAACTCCAAAATGCCATTAAAGATCTTACCTGGGGCTTCCTCCAGTCCCCTCCCTCCTCCCCCACATGGTCTGTGAGGTCTCTCAGCTTCTTATGGTTTTTAAACTGTCATTTTTTGGGGGTTTTAAAACCATTTTTCTTTGCATTTTTATAATCGATTTTCTCAAACACTATAAGGTCTTTTTAAAAAATAGTTTTTTTGTGACCTGTACCCACTATTCTCCTTAACCTATTTTGGTTCCTGGACGTAGAAACTACGTCCAGGAACCATGCGCGCTACCGCGCACTCCCGCGGCCGATCGCACGCGTGCACGCGCACTCCCGGCCGCGGATTCGGTAGCCACGGAATCAATGTATTGGTGTAACGATCGGTGAAGCACAGAGAGGATCTGATTACCGGTGATCTGCAGTATCACTGGGAATACAGATGTATACCAGATTATAAGTGATCTGCAGTATCACCGATAATCCGATATACCAGCTAACCTCTGTTCACCTGAGTAGAATGTAGTGTTTGGTGTAACAGTAACACTTTGAGGACTAAGCCTCAGCGCAGTAAGGTATACTGCACGGATTCCTTCCGAAGACCTGGACTCTCCAAGACGGGAGGAGTCAGGCTGCGAGTAGGAAGGATTGTCTAAAAGTAACACTCTGGAGGAAGTGTCACTGATAGAACGGGGAACCGCCTCCAACAGTGAGGTCGGTTCTCGAGGTCGGACAAGCCAGGTCGTACACACACGGACAGATAAAGTACAATATCAAGAGGCAAAGGTGGAGTCAGGTACAGGCAGGGTTCGGCAACAGGGTATCAGAAATATCGAGGTACAAGATCAGTAGGCAGAAGCAGAGTCTAAGGACGAGCCGGGGTTCGGCAACAGAGTATCAGAAATATCGAGGTACAAGATCAGAGTTCAGGAGGATAGTTAGGCAGGCAAAAGGTCATAACAGATAATCACAATCAAACTAGTACTTTAAGCTATCAACAGAAACTAGCTAAGTGTAGGATTACAGCTCCAGCTGGTCCCGGCACACTTGCGGATCTGACTATGGATCTGGGTGCTCCCACGTATGTGATCGCAACGCCAGACAACCAGCAACTGAATAAGCAGCAGAATATATAGTTGCTGGACTCTGCTGCCCCGCCCGAACCATTCAGCCAATCATGAGTCCTGCAGGAATCAGCTGACCTTCCTGATCAGCTGACACTTCCTCTGCAGGTATAAAGGTCCTGAATTCAGGCCCGCGCGAGCATATCTCTCCATCTGCCTAGGTGCACTAACAGACCCAGCCACACCAAGCACATGCTGCTGCATGCACACAGCCGCTTTGCTGTCAGGACATGCGCGGCTTTTCCGCGTTCCACCACACAACCAGACACGTGCAAACCGCCGCGTAGGACGCGGAGTCAGCCGCCTAGCTCTTGGCACACGCGGCGGCTTTTCCGCGTTTCCTCACAGTATCCCCCTCCAGGAGTGGACTCCGGACAACTCCTACCAGGTTTCTCGGGATGTAAAGCGTGAAACTCTTTCCTTAATTCGTCCGCATGCATGCGGTTCCCAGGTACCCATTGTCTCTCCTCAATGCCATACCCTTTTCAATGCACCAGATATTGTACTGAGTTCTGTACATTGCGTGAATCTAAGATTTTTTTCTACCTCATACTCGGGTTGGTCCTCCACCATCACAGGAGGAGGAGGAGTAGGACCCACATGAACCGCAGGTTTGAGTAGGGACACGTGAAACGACCTTACGCCCCGCATGCTGGCAGGAAGATCAATGGCATAAGTGACGTTGTTGATCTTCTTGGTCACAGAAAATGGACCCACAAACCTGGGGCCCAGTTTGGCAGATGGCTGCTTCAGGGTCAAGTGACGTGTGGACACACAGACTAAATCCCCTGGCTGAAACTTCCATTCCATGGAACGTCTCTTGTCCGCTTGACCCTTTTGACTTTGGAACGCTTTCTGCAAATCCTCTCTAACAATTCCCCAATTGCCCCTGAGTGACTTCTGCCAATCCTCCAGTGCGGGAAACGGAGAAGAGGCAACTGGCAGCGGGGAGAACTTGGGCGACCTCCCTGTCACTATCTGGAATGGAGAAAAACCAGAAGAGGAACTCTTCAAATTATTCTGTGCGAATTCTGCAAAAGCCAGAAACTTTACCCAATCATTCTGTGTCTCCGCAACGTAACATCTTAAGAACTGTTCTAAAGACTGATTAATTCGTTCGGTCTGCCCATTGGTCTGTGGGTGGTAGCCTGACGAGAAAGACAGCTTCATGCCCATTTGGTGGCAAAATGCCCTCCAGAATTTAGAGATGAATTGGACTCCCCGAACGGACTCAATGTTTTCCGGAATGCCGTGCAGCCGGAAAATGTGGACGATAGATAGGTCGGCCAATTCCTGGACCGAGGGGAGTCCTTTCAAGGGCACGAAATGGGCCATTTTGCTGAAGCAGTCGACTACCACACAAATGACCGACATGCCTTCAGACCTGGGGAGTTCACCCACAAAATCCATGGACAAGTGGGTCCATGGCTCACTCGGGGTGGGCAAAGGCTGCAAGGTACCGACAGGTGCCTGCCGGGAGGGTTTACTCTTGGCACATACCGCACACTCCCTGACATACTCCTTGCAGTCTGTTGCCATAGAAGGCCACCAAGCACACCTGGCAATCAGATCCTGCGTTCTGGCAGCACCAGGGTGACCAGCACTCTTATGGGCGTGAAACATTTGTAAGACCTGTAGACGAAAAGGCAGTGGGATAAACAAAACCCCCTCTGGTTTTCCCTCAGGGACATCCTGCTGAAAGGGACCCAAAGCTTTTGTCCAATCCTCCCAGGTCTCTGTGGCTGCTAATACCAGCCTTTGCGGGACGATGGACTCAGGAGCGGGGGGCTGTGCTGTCTCTAATTCAAAACATCTGGACAGAGCATCTGCCTTGATGTTTTTGCTGCCTGGAGTGTACGTGATAATAAATGTGAATCTCGTAAAAAAATAATGACCAACGGGCCTGTCGGGGACTTAGTCTCTTAGCCCCCTCGATGTATTCCAAATTTTTGTGATCAGTATAAACTCTGCCCCCTCCAACCAGTGGCGCCATTCTTCAAATGCCAATTTAATGGCCAGAAGTTCCCGGTTGCCTATGTAGTAGTTTTTCTCTGCCGGAGAAAACCTACGGGAAATATATGCGCATGGATGCAATCTGCCTTGTAACCCTGACCGCTGAGACAGCACCGCCCCTACCCCAACCTCCGAAGCGTCAACCTCCACAATAAAGGGAAAGGACGTGTCTACATGTCTTAAAATAGGCGCTGAGCAAAACAGTTTTTTCAAGTGCGAAAAGGCTGCCACAGCCTCAGGAGACCAGTGGGTGGTATCTGCCCCCTTTTTTGTGATACTGGTGAGAGGGGCAATTATCGTGGAGTACCCCTTTATGAACCTCCTATAGTAGTTCGCAAAACCTAAAAATCTCTGCAGGGGCTTCAACCCCACTGGCTGTGGCCATTCCAGGACAGCTGTGACCTTGGCAGGATCCATTGACAAGGCTGAGGTGGAAATCACATACCCTAAAAATGTGACAGTGGTCACCTCGAAAATACATTTCTCCACCTTCGCATACAGCATATTTTGCCTCAATTTGTCCAACACGAATTTAACGTGGACCCTGTGCTCGGAGAGGTTGTTGGAATAGATCAGTATATCGTCAAGATATACTAGCACAAATCTACCCAACACCTCCCTGAATACCTCGTTGATTAATTCTTGGAAGACGGTTGGCGCATTGCACAACCCGAAGGGCATCCCTAAGTACTCTTAATGCCCGTCGGGTGTGTTGAAGGCCGTCTACCATTCATCGCCCTTTCTAATGCGGATCAGGTTGTATGCACCCCTTTAGATCTAATTTTGAAAAGATCTTGGCGTTCGTGACCTGCGTAAATAAATCGTCTATCAATGCTAACGGATAACGATTCTTCAACGTGATTTTATTCAGGCCACGGTAGTCGATGCAAGGTCGAAGCCCTCAGTCTTTCTTCTTAACAAAAAAGAAACCGGCCCCTGCAGGCGACCGGGAGGGGTGAATGAACCCTTTGGCTAAATTGTCACGAATGTACTCCTGCATCGCTATTTTCTCTGGTCCAGACAAATTATACAGGTGACCCCTAGGGGGCATACAACCGGCACGGAGATCGATGGGGCAATCGAAAGGGCGATGAGGAGGTAACTTGTCAGCAGCCTTGTGACAGAATACATCCGAGAACTCGGAGTATTGCTCGGGAACACCCTCCACATGAAACTTGGTCTGACCTAAAATCACCTTCCATAGACACTGTTGGGAACAGAAGTCTGACCAACTAGTTAATTGTCCAGCAGCCCAATTAATCTGTGGCGAATGGAGCTGCAGCCAGGGCATACCCAAAACAATTGTGGAGGTGGTCATGTGTAATACAAAGAAACTTAGACTTTCGTTATGCAGAACCCCAATAGTGACTTCCACCTCTGGTGTCTGAGACAGCGGACGGTCCCTTTGCAGCGGGGAATCGTCCACAGCAGTAACCTGGATAGGTGGTCTTACTGGGGTGAGCGGAATGCCCAACTTTTCTGCGAACTCTGAACTCATAAAGTTAGCCGCGGAGCCTGAATCAAGAAAGGCCTCTGTGGCTTCAGATTTGTCCCCCCACATAATCGTACAAGGAAGGAGCAAACGTCTTTCTTTTAGGGGTGTGAGTTGGGCGCCCAGGGTGTCACCCCTTACAACTCCTAGGCGGTAGCGTTTTCCGGCTTATTTTTATCCGGTTTAATGGGACAGTCTCGTACCCTTTGCCCCCCTTCACCACAGTATAGACATAATTGCTCAGACATTCTCCGTCTTCTCTCCACTTGGGTCAACTTAGATCGACCGATCTGCATCGGTTCAGGTGGCGGCAAGACCGGAGACGATGAGACAGCAGGAGATGGAGTTACTAGGGGTGCAGCAGGAGGTGCTGCGTAGGAAGTCACCCTGACACGATGACTGCCCCTAGTTTGTCTCTGATGGCGTAGCCTACGGTCGATTCGAATGGCCGACGAGATGGCCTCATCGACTGTCTTGGGCTCGGGTTGGCTTAACATTAGGTCGGAGACCTCATCCGACAACCCAGACAGGAAGTAATCTAACAGGGCATAGGTGTCAAACCTGGCCGTAACTGACCACCTACGAAATTCGGCCGTGTAATCTTCGACTGGACCCCTGCCTTGCCGCAAAAGCTTAAGCTTCCGCTCAGAGGTCGCAGCAAGGTCAGGGTCGTCGTAAATCACTGCCATGGCTTTAAAGAATTCCTCTACAGAGGTAAGGGCTAAGTCACTGGCCGGCAAATTGTACGCCCAGGTCTGGGAGTCACCAGTTAGTAAGGTCTTAATAAATATGACCCGTTGGGTCTCAGTTCCCGAGGATCGGGGTCTCAGCTCAAAATATGATAACACTCTACTCTTAAAATTCCGAAAGTCAGACTTGTGGCCGGAAAATTTATCAGGTACGGGCATACGTATGACATCACTAGGTGGGGATCGCACTGAATCAACTGACGTCTGAAGGGTTCGCACAGAGCCTGATAGGGCATCAATTAAGGCTTTGTGCTGGCCCAGTGCTTGATGGATGCTATCCACCGAAGTGGCAAGCACAGTCAGAGGGTCAGCGCGTGCGTCCATCTGTTTTTTGGTCTGGCGTTCTGTAACGATCGGTGAAGCACAGAGAGGATCTGATTACCGGTGATCTGCGGTATCACTGGGAATACAGATGTATACCAGATTATAAGTGATCTGCAGTATCACCGATAATCCGATATACCAGCTAACCTCTGTTCACCTGAGTAGAATGTAGTGTTTGGTGTAACGTTAACACTTTGAGGACTAAGCCTCAGCGTAGTAAGGTATACTGCACGGATTCCTTCCGAAGACCTGGACTCTCCAAGACGGGAGGAGTCAGGCTGCGAGTAGGAAGGATTGTCTAAAAGTAACACTCTGGAGGAAGTGTCACTGATAGAACGGGGAACCGCCTCCAACAGTGAGGTCGGTTCTCGAGGTCGGACAAGCCAGGTCGTACACACACGGACAGATAAAGTACAATATCAAGAGGCAAAGGCGGAGTCAGGTACAGGCAGGGTTCGGCAACAGGGTATCAGAAATATCGAGGTACAAGATCAGTAGGCAGAAGCAGAGTCTAAGGACGAGCCGGGGTTCAGCAACAGAGTATCAGAAATATCGAGGTACAAGATCAGAGTTCAGGAGGATAGTCAGGCAGGCAAAAGGTCATAACAGATTATCACAATCAAACTAGTACTTTAAGCTATCAACAGAAACTAGCTAAGTGTAGGAGTACAGCTCCAGCTGGTCCCGGCACACTTGCGGATCTGACTACGGATCTGGGTGCTCCCACGTATGTGATCGCAACGCCAGACAACCAGCAACTGAATAAGCAGCAGAATATATAGTTGCTGGACTCTGCTGCCCCGACCGAACCATTCAGCCAATCATGAGTCCTGCAGGAATCAGCTGACCTTCCTGATCAACTGACACTTCCTCTGCAGGTATAAAGGTCCTGAATTCAGGCCCGCGCGAGCATAGCTCTCCATCTGCCTAGGTGCACTAACAGACCCAGCCACACCAAGCACATGCTGCTGCATGCAAACAGCCGCTTTGCTGTCAGGACATGCGGCGGCTTTTCCGCGTTCCACCACACAACCAGACGCGTGCAAACCGCCGCGTAGGACGCGGAGTCAGCCGCCTAGCTCTTGGCACACGCGGCGGCTTTTCAGCGTTTCCTCACAATCGGGCTATGGTGCCCGATCCCTGATTCCTCTCCCCCGCTGAAAAAGCGACAGCTTCTCTCGGAAGCTGTGCTTTTTCTGGCCGTTGCCTCCCCCCTGCGTCACTCTAAGCGTGTGTTACGCTTAGAGTGATGTCATGTAAACAAACTCATGGCCGCCATCTTGTGGCCAAAAAGTAAAACTACAACTAAAAGTAAAAAAAAATAAAAACAACACACAATTACATTATAAAACTATAGTTTACATCCCACCCTCCCAAAAATACCCAAATAAAATGTTTAATATAAAAAAAAACAAAAAAACATTACAATAAAAAAAAAATGTAAATATTTACCTAAGGGTCTAAACTTTTTAAATATCAGGGTAAAGATGAAATATTTCTATATTTTTTTTATTTTAAACTTGTAAATAGTGATAGATGCAAAACGGAAAAATGCACCTTTATTTCCAAATGAAATATTGTCACCATACATTGTGATAGGGACATAATTTTAATGGTGTAATAACCAGGACATATGGGCAAATACAATACGTGAGTTTTAATTATGGAGGCATGTATTATTTTAAAACTATAATGGCTGAAAACTGAGAAATAATGATTTTTTCCGTTTTTTTCTTATTCTTCCTGTTAAAATGCATTTACAGTAAAGTGGCTTTTAGCAAAATGTACCCCCCCAAAGAAGCCTAATTGGTGGCGGAAAAAACAAGATATAGATCAGTTCATTGTGATAAGTAGTGATAAAGTTATAGGCTAATGAATGGGAGGTGAACATTTCCCAAGTGAAAACGACGGAACACGAATGGGTTAACATATGTAGCAATTTAGGTACCTATACCATGTATTGGGGCATTGCAACTCACCGCCAAATTCAGCACGAAATTACGCGTACATTGATGCGTAATTACGAATGGTTATACAAAGTTAATTGAATTACGAATTTGTAATTATGTATAGGTGTAATCGCGTAAATTTGCACATGATTTCCGCATAATAGTAATTAGCAGATTACGATCATCACTAGTCACATGTCACCTCGGGTATCCTTTAATTAATAACAAATATCAGTTGCCCACATGCAAGTACGTGTCAAGGCCCCTCATCATAGGAGGGTCCCTGCAGAACATCTTCCTGGCATATCTTCATCCTTTATACATATGTATCTGTGGCTGCCTGGGTTCACTTGCGGATTCTAATAGTGTAAAAGCGGAGATCAGGGACAGAGATATCCGTAATATTTCCAGCTTCCTATATACAGTATCTGCAGATTTGGCCAGCTGATATCTCTGTTTAGAACATTTAGACACAGACATTTTCTTGCAGACTTGTTGGGGGTCGCAACAAGATTCCTATTTCTTCTTTGAAGAGGAACTGCAATGGTCACCCATAACTCAACCATAACTTCAATCAGCATGGCACAGGGCTGTGCTCATATCTGACTCATAAATTTTTAGAGCTGCTCCATGCTCTGTACACACGCTGCTGCTCCATGCTGTGTACACATGCTGCTGCTCCATGCTCTGTACACACACTGCTGCTCCATGCTCTGTACACACGCTGCTGCCCCATGCTCTGTACACACACTGCTGCTCCATGCTCTGTACACACGCTGCTGCCCCATGCTCTGTACACACGCTGCTGCTCCATGCTCTGTACACACGCTGCTGCTCCATGCTCTGTACACACACTGCTGTTCCATGCTCTGTACACACACTGCTGCTCAATGCTCTGTACAGACACTGCTGCTCCATGCTCTGTACACATGCTGCATGCTCTGCACACACGCTGCTGCTCCATGCTCTTTACACACGCTGCTGCTCCATGCTCTGTACACACGCTGCTGCTACATGCTCTGTATACACGCTGCTGCTCCATGCTCTGTACACACGCTGCTGCTCCATGCTGTGTACACATGCTGCTGCTCCATGCTCTGTACACACACTGCTGCTCCATGCTCTGTACACACGCTGCTGCCCCATGCTCTGTACACACACTGCTGCTCCATGCTCTGTACACACGCTGCTGCCCCATGCTCTGTACACACGCTGCTGCTCCATGCTCTGTACACACGCCGCTGCTCCATGCCCTGTACACACACTGCTGCTCCATGCTCTGTACACACGCTGCTGCCCCATGCTCTGTACACACGCTGCTGCTCCATGCTCTGTACACACGCTGCTGCTCCATACTGTGTACACATGCTGCTGCTCCATGCTCTGTACACACGCTGCTGCTCCATGCTCTGTACACACGCTGCTGCTCCATGCTCTGTACACACACTGCTGCTCCATGCTCTGTACACACGCTGCTGCTCCATGCTCTGTACACACGCTGCTGCTCCATGCTCTGCACACACGCTGCTGCTCCATGCTCTGTACACACGCTGCTGCTCCATGCTCTGTACATACGCTGCTGCTCCATGCTCTGTACACACACTGCTGCTCCATGCTCTGTACACACGCTGCTGCTCCATGCTCTGTACACACGCTGCTGCTCCATGCTCTGCACACACGCTGCTGCTCCATGCTCTGTACATACGCTGCTGCTCCATGCTCTGTACACATGCTGCTGCTCTATGCTCTGTACACACGCTGCTGCTCCATGCTCTGTACACACGCTGCTGCTCCATGCTTTGTACACACACTGCCGCTCCATGCTCTGTACACACGCTGCTGCTCCATGCTCTGTACACACGCTGCTGCTCCATGCTCTGCACACACGCTGCTGCTCCATGCTGTGTACACACGCTGCTGCTCCATGCTGTGTACACACGCTGCTGCTCTATGCTCTGTACACACGCTGCTGCTCTATGCTCTGTACACACGCTGCCGCTCCATGCTCTGTACACACGCTGCTGCTCCATGCTCTGTACACACGCTGCTGCTCCATGCTCTGCACACACGCTGCTGCTCCATGCTCTGTACATACGCTGCTGCTCCATGCTCTGTACACATGCTGCTGCTCCATGCTCTGTACACACGCTGCTGCTCCATGCTCTGTACACACGCTGCTGCTCCATGCTTTGTACACACACTGCCGCTCCATGCTCTGTACACACGCTGCTGCTCCATGCTCTGTACACACGCTGCTGCTCCATGCTCTGCACACACGCTGCTGCTCCATGCTGTGTACACATGCTGCTGCTCCATGCTCTGTACACATGCTGCTGCTCCATGCTCTGTACACACGCTGCTGCTCCATGCTCTGTACACACGCTGCTGCTCCATGCTTTGTACACACACTGCCGCTCCATGCTCTGTACACACGCTGCTGCTCCATGCTCTGTACACACGCTGCTGCTCCATGCTCTGCACACACGCTGCTGCTCCATGCTGTGTACACATGCTGCTGCTCCATGCTCTGTACACATGCTGCTGCTCCATGCTCTGTACACACGCTGCTGCTCCATGCTCTGTACACACGCTGCTGCTCCATGCTCTGTACACACACTGCCGCTCCATGCTCTGTACACACACTGCTACTCCATGCTCTGCACACACGCTGCTGCTCCATGCTTTGTACACACGCTGCTGCCCCATGCTCTGTACACACGCTGCTGCCCCATGCTCTGTACACACGCTGCTGCTCCATGCTCTGTACACATGCTTCTGCTCCATACTGTGTACACATGCTGCTGCTCCATGCTCTGTACACACGCTGCTGCTCTATGCTCTGTACACACGCTGCTGCTCCATGCTCTGTACACACGCTGCTGCTCCATGCTCTGTACACATGCTGCTGCTCCATGCTCTGTACACACACTGCCGCTCCATGCTCTGTACACACGCTGCTGCTCCATGCTCTGTACACACGCTGCTGCTTCATGCTCTGTACACACGCTGCTGCTCCATGCTGTGTACACATGCTGCTGCTCTATGCTCTGTACACACGCTGCTGCTCTATGCTCTGTACACATGCTGCTGCTCCATCCAAAGTCTGACTCTCAAATTCTTAGAGCTGCTCCATGCTCTGTACACACACTGCTACTCCATGCTCTGCACACACACTGCTGCTCCATGCTCTGTACACACGCTGCTGCCCCATGCTCTGTACATACGCTGCTGCTCCATGCTCTGTACACATGCTGCTGCTCCATGCTCTGTACACACACTGCTGCTCCATGCTCTGTACACATGCTGCTGCTCCATGCTCTGTACACACGCCGCTGCTCCATGCTCTGTACACACACTGCTGCTCCATGCTCTGTACACACGCTGCTGCTCCATGCTGTGTACACATGCTACTGCTCCATGCTCTGTACACACGCTGCTGCTCCATGCTGTGTACACATGCTGCTGCTCCATGCTCTGTACACACGCTGCTGCTCCATGCTCTGTACACATGCTGCTGCTCCATGCTGTGTACACATGCTGCTGCTCCATCCAAATTCTGACTCTTAAATTCTTAGAGCTGCTCCATGCTCTGTACACATGCTGCTCCATGCTCTGTACACACGCTGCTGCTCCATGCTCTGCCATAGTCATCTGTAGCAGGGGAAGAAAGGTGCCAGTGCTGTGAGCTGCAGGATGCCTGCAGATATTCTGGTGTCTCAACTTGTGCCTGTCCCCAGACACTGCACCGGCCCTGGTCTGAGGGGGGATTCCGGGTAGCTGCAATCCCCCCCCCCCTGCATTTGCCTATGCTGGCAGTGCTGCCCAAGTTTTTCCAGTTCAGAAGGTGCAGTAGTGTTAAAATTGTATTATTCATTTTAAGTGGAAAGTGTGAATGGACCCTATGCGTATCAAAGGATCCATTTACACATCAAGCCGATGTGAAAAATGCAGCACTTTGCTGAATCTAAACAATTTTTACTGTGATGTGAACTGGCCTTTACACATTGGGTTGTTCGCAGAAGTAGTTGTTACAACAATCATTGGTTCTTGGAGGGGCAAATGTGGGCTGTCTGGTTAGGGCAGCAGTTAGGCGCAAATCACACTACATCCTAAAATGGTCTGATTCACAGATCGGACCGCAATGCACATGTCATTGGTTGCTATGCTAAACATAGGACACACTAAGACCTCAAGCCATCTCATTTTCTCCCATCCCCTCCTCCTTTTGCCCTCGTTCGTTCCCAGCATCAGTATCGTCTCCAATGAAGCCCAACTTTTCATTATGGCCCATATGCAATTAAAATTTTCTCCTCAGATTTCTACTAGGTGCTATTTTCACACCTTGTCATAAAATGCCCTTTAAACCACCAGCAAGCAAGAAAGTACTCAAAATAATTTCGGTAGCATGTTTTACCAAATTTTAGGTACTTTTTCAATTGTAAAGTGTTTAAAAGTTATTTTAAAGAGAATATGATCTCCTAGGAGATAACTCTAATTGCCCCACCTGCCCATAGGTGAGGTTGTCTGCAAAACAAGGACCGCTGGGGAGTCACGAGGACAGGTTTGAGAAACACTGGCATATGGGCTTATGAGTCCAAAGTATTTTAACTTCAACATTGTTCCTTCCTATAAACAGGCAGGGTTAATTTATTAAACAATTGACTGGATGAAGTAAGGTGAAAAGTACTGGCAAAGTAGTATTTTTCATGCTTAAAATACATATTATTCCTAATGTGGAAATATATCACCTAGGAGGAAATTTAGGAGAAAAAGTTAATGGAATCAGGCCCAAAGTCTAATAATGTAATACTCGAGTATAAGTCGACGCCCCCCCCCCCCCCCCCCCCCCACACACACACACACACACTTTTACCTAAAAACTCAGGTAAAACTAATTGACTCAAGTATAAGCCAAGGGTAGGAAATGCTTTGAAGACAGGCAATCCGAGCCAGGGCTCACCAACACAATCACAGGTGCCTCTACACTGCACTGTTTCCCCACATGGTCCCCACATCTGTCCTAATGGGTCTGCAGCCATCAACACACATAAAAAATGTCAAACCCCCCCCCACACACACACACACATGTATAGCGCAATGGTGCGGTAGTGTAAATGTCCCTCCTACGCACACACTTCCTAAGTGCCTTCTGGCACAAGTGTGTAGGGGGACTTTTACTCCACTGCACCATTGCGCTATACAAGCGGGGGTGCTCGTGGGAGGTGACAATTTTTAGTGCCTCGCATATAGGCCGACACCCCCACTTTTGGACCACATTTTTGGTCCCAAACAGTAGGCTTATACGTGAGTATACAGGTTATGTACATATCTTTGTTTTTAGAAGATTTCTTTTTTTACAAATAATAAGAAGGGTTGTTATAGAAATAACAAGCGCTCATCTGTTACAATCGTAGTGGCCGCGCCTCTTGCTACATTTAGAAAATAATCCAGCGTGAGATTTATTTTCCGTATAGCGGGAACACTGCGTGGCGCGATTACTACAAAGGGCTTGTTTTTCATTCAGCGATAGTACATTGAATCTGAACAGCCAGTCAGAACCATTCTTCACCGGGAAACAGAAAAATGCCGCATATTTATGTCTGGAATAAACCCGTCGGTTAGTTTAGGGCTTACCGCGAAAGCCGAACATGTTATCCCAAGGAAAAAAACATACATTGAAACCAAACAGCCTAATGAAATGCCGAGGAAAGCCTCAAATAAAATCCCGGCCAGGAAATATCGGCAATCAGCGTCACTTGGTATTCATGAGAAGGCATAAAGGGGGCGCTTTATGCGATAGACAACGGAGATGTGATTTAATAAATCAGCAACACTTTCGTTCCTCGCAAAGCCTTGTTCGTTGGGGCTTTGCAGCTTGTACAATGCAGATTTTATTTCAAAATCATGAGAACGTATTTTTTTTCCTCCCGGAAAAGTGTTTACTCAGCGGTTTGTGATGTGAGCGTTTGTTTGCCGCGACGTTACAAGGAGGGAACAAAGCAACGATCCCTCCTGCAGATCTGTCATCCGTAATTCTTCCACCGCTATCAAATGTCTCCTCGCAGCAGCGGAGATAAAAACAGGGGGCGCTGAAGAGAAATTCACAACTCGGTGGACTGGGTTGGGCAAATTTTAGGCTAAGGTTAGGCAAACTGCACAGTTGTATGAGGCCCCTTTCACACTGGCACGTTGTGAGTGTGTTGCACTACCCATTGTTAAAGCAAGGTAATGCTAAAGCATTGAAAGTCTAAGGGACATTTCATACCAGATGCGGTGCAGTGAGTTAAAGCATCTGATCTGACGCTGGGTGCATTATGGGATAGCGTCTGTGGTGATGCATGTTGACCGGAAGCAGCGCCGGTTCTAGACTTTTTGCTGCATGGGGCAAACTTGTGAGGGTGACGTCACCGACGTCATGAGTTCATGCGCAGACCCGATCACCCGCCACCAACATCATGAGTTCATGCGCAGACCCGATCCTCCCCGTAGAGAGGACCGGAAATGTGCAGGGAGGGTGCGCAATCGCTGGATCCAGGCTGGGGATTGTATTAGCGGGGGATCGGGGGGATCATCAGCAATGAGGGGGATGCCGGCCACCTGTACTAGCTAGCCTATTGCTACAGTGGCTTGCAAAAGTATTCGGCCGCCTTGAAGTTTTCCACATTTTATCATATTACTGCCACAAACATGAATCAATTTGATTGGAATTTCATGTGAAAGACCAACACAAAGTGGTGTACACATGAGAAGTGGAACGGAAATCATACATGATTCCAAACATTTTTTACAAACCAATAGCTGCAAAGTGGGGTGTGCGTAATTATTCAGCCCCTTTGGTCTGAGTGCAGTCAGTTGCCCATAGACATTGCCTGATGAGTGCTAATGACTAAATAGAGTGCACATGTGTGTAATCTAATGTCAGTACAAATACAGCTGCTCTGTGAGGGCCTCAGAGGTTGTCTAAGAGAATATTGGGAGCAACAACACCATGAAGTCCAAAGAACACACCAGACAAGTCAGGGATAAAGTTATTGAAACATTTAGGCTACAAAAAGATTTCCAAAGCCTTCAACATCCCACAGAGCACTGTTCAAGCGATCATTCAGAAAAGGAAGGAGTATGGCACCACTGTAAACCTACCAAGACAAGGCCATCCACCTAAACTCACAGGCCGAACAAGGAGAGCACTGATCAGAAATGCAGTCAAGAGGCCCATGGTGACTCTGGACGAGCTGCAGAGATCTAGAGCTCAGGTGGGGGAATCTGTCCATAGGACAACTATTAGTCGTGCACTGTACAAAGTTGGCTCTTATGGAAGAGTGACAAGAAGAAAGCCAGTGTGAATAGAAAAGCATAAGAAGTCCCGTTTGCAGTTTGCCACAAGCCATGTGGGGGACACAGCAAACATGTGGAAGAAGGTGCTCTGGTCAGATGAGACCAAAATGGAACTTTTTGGCCAAAATGCAAAACGTTATGTGTGGCAGAAAACTAACACTGCACATCACTCTGAACACACCATCCCCACTGTCCAATATGGTGGTGGCAGCATCATGCTTTGGGGTTGCTTCTCTTCAGCAGGGACAAGGAAGCTGGTCAAAGTTGATAGGAAGATGGATGGAGCCAAATACAGGGCAATCTTGGAAGAAAACCTCTTGGAGTCTGCAAAAGACTTGAGACTGGGGCAGAGGTTCACCTTCCAGCAGGACAATGACCATAAACATAAAGCCAGAGCAACAATGGAATGGTTTAAAACAAAACATATCCATGTGTTAGAATGGCCCAGTCAAAGTCCAGATCTAAATCCAATCGAGAATCTGTGGAAAGATCTGAAAACTGCTGTTTACAAACGCTGTCCATCTAAACTGACTGTGCTGGAGCTGTTTTGCAAAGAAGAATGGGCAAGGATTTCAGTCTCTAGATGTGCAAAGCTGGTAGAGACATACCCTAAAAGACTGGCAGCTGTAATTGCAGCAAGAGGTGGTTCTACAAAGTATTGATTTAGGGGGCTGAATAATTACGCACACCCTACTTTGCAGTTATTGATTTGTAAAAAATGTTTGGAATAATGTATGATTTTCGTTCCACTTCTCACGTGTACACCACTTTGTATTGGTCTTTCACATGAAATTCCAATAAAATTGATTCATGTTTGTGGCAGTAATGTGACAAAATGTGGAAAACTTCAAGGGGGCCGAATACTTTTGCAAGCCACTGTAGCTGAAGCTTTTACAGGCATGGGATCAGTTAAAATTATACTGAGGGACTCCTGGGGCCAGCCAGCGGTATGCCCGACACAGTGTCGGGCATACCACTAAGGAGGTTAATCTTCTCAAATGACATGCTGCAAATCAACATAAAAGCACACTGGCTGGCTGTGAGTCTGTGACAAACTGTTCACCCTTAGCCATTCGGCCGTCCTCCATTCCTCCTTATTCAGGACAGCAGTGAGACCTCCTCCGTTCTGCTGTGCAAGTCTAATGAAACACTGCTGCTCTCCTGCCTCCCCCTCCTCACTCACTGTCAGACTCCTCACACAGCACAATAAGCTGCTTTTCCCCAATGATGCTCCCCTGCCTCCCCTCACTCACTGTCAGACTCCTCACACAGCACAACAAGCTGCTTTTCCCCAATGATGACCTCTTCACCTCGCTCTCCTCTCACTTCTCCTCCTACTCTGACTGCATGCTGTAAGTGTAAACACAGTACAAACATGCCGCCCTTGTAATCTTTGCGCCTGATGCAAATGTTTAACCTTGCTTCATGACAGAACCGGCCCTGACCTGAAGTCATGTAAGTCAATGGTGCTGCAAATATTTTAAACTGTTTCTCATTAGCATACGGTTCGCATGCGCAGATGCCAATTTTTTTCTTGCTCTGCAATGGAACATATTGCTTGCAATACGTATTTCTGCCACAGGAAGGGAGCAGATAGAAAAAATTGGGTGCAGCGCTCAGCCTATATCAGTCTTTCTTTAAAATCATATGCAAAGTTGACACTTCATAGGCATAGGGGGGGGTTAGAATCAGAACACTCCCCCCAATATGAAAGGACTCACCGGATCTGCTGGCCAATTGGGCTCGTCTGCGCAGTAGGGGTATTGGCCACCCCTCAGCCACCTCAGGCATCCACAGCAGGGCACTTGTAATCCAGTGTTTGTCACCTCCAAAAGAAACACCTCAACATAGCGTAAAAGTGCAAGGGATTTATACCCACGTTTATTTTAAAAAGTTAAAAACAAATACAAAGTCCACATCAGATGTTGCAATGGGGAATAATGGAAAGCCGGGAAGCGCACAGCTCTAATACAGCCTGCTAACCTGTGAAGGCTGCTCCGGCTCTATACCCCGCAACCGCCGCTGATGTGTATAGAAAGCATGTATCAGTGGTCACCGCGTCCAGTGACGTCACACGCACAGCGCCGCTCCGTAGCTCCGCCCAACGCATTTCGTTGCTATGGCAACTCATTAGGGGCTCCACCTGATGAACTGGTGTTTTGCTTATATTACTCTGATGACTATTTTATAATTCCTCTAGATCCTACATTGTGAGCGCTATTATAACTTGTATTGACAGGAAGGGAGCAGTAGAGAGACTCACTTGTGGTGTGTTCTGCTGCCAAAAATTACATTAACCCGCAGGCCCTGGTCATAGTATTCACTAGTCAGTTGTGTTGTACAATAAATCTGCATGTCAGCTCACTGCCCTTACAATTCTATGGGCCTGTTCACAGTAGCGGATCGCATCAGGCATGCAGCCAGGAAGAAAAGAAAAATATTGAATCTTGAACCAGCAAAGAGGTTCCCTGCCCTACAGCAGTTGGTTGCAGGAGGGTCCGAGAAGCATCAAAGAGATGCAAATGATTTTGAGTTGTTGCAGGTTTATGCAGATTTTGGATGCAAAGTTATGCACCTTGAAAATGGACCGATCAAATTTTACTTCAGCAGGATTTGATTGGTTAAAGAGGCTCTGTAACAACATTTTCAACCCTATTTCTTCTATCCTATAAGTTCCTATACCTGTTCTAATGTGCTCTGGATTACTGCAGCCTTTTCTAGTTGCACTGTCTCTGTAATATACAGTATCTAATCTTTTTTTTGTCAAGTTTTGTCGACCCTGGAAGGAATGTGCTGCCTCTGCTGTGATAGGGACAAGTTATACACGCCCCCCCTCCATGCCCCCCTCTGCTCTCCTGTGTGCTGTGTGTATGAGTCACATGCATGGTCTCTGCTCACAGCTAGCCTGTCTGCGAGGCTCACGGATCTGTGACATTTCAAACAGCTGTGAGTGCAGAAAGATCAGTTCAAAGCCCAGACAAGCAGCTAAGGTAACACATAGGAGTAACATTCCAGCAGTCAATTCAGGCTTGAGAGGAGCCTCTGCAAACAGGCACCTGCTCTGATGATGTATTTCCTGTTTGGCAGCCATCTTCATTGTTTACAAAAACAATGAATAAAACAGTATCACCAAGAAAGCAGCGAGGAGCGGAGAAAATGTCCCAGAGGGGGCTAGCAGAAGACAACAAACAGGCTGGTACGTTTATTTATGTAAGATTTTCACAGTACAGATTCTCTTTAATGTTCAGGCTGCATAAATGTGCTTACAAAATTTGCATACTGTTGCATCAATTCGAAATTATTTGCATCTCACTGACCATCCCTATGCTACTACTTAGTACAGTAAGTATCAAATCCAGACAGGAATAATAATAATATATAAAAAAACAAGCAGACCTTTATTGATTGAGAGCACTGAGGTGTGTGGCACACATGGCATCTTTGCACAGCAGCAGGAACACAATTTGCAAAAAAAAAAAAACATAAAAAACGTACAGCTGATTTTTGACGATTCTGCACTTATTTCCTGTAAACTTGCTGAAATTTGGTTGAGAACTTTAATGGAAAGCATAAACTCCAGGAGAGAAGTCGTCTTGTCAGGACGGATCATACCTGCCGCGGTACGGGCGCCGGATAATGATTTCTTGAATATTCCCTTGCTTCTAAATATCAGCCGCGTGAAACCACATGAAAGAACGGCGCGGGTGAAGACGCTCCTCGTCTCCACACGGCGTCCATGGCATCAGCACTTTCTGCCGGAGAAAAGTGTGAACCGTCTGACAGTTCCGGAGGGACAGGCTTGAAATGGAGCCAATCTAATTAAATGCAAATATTTTTTAATTTAAAAGAAAATGGTAGGAGAGAAGAAGAAAAAAACAAGCAAACTTTTATAATTAGTTGTTAGTGAAGACAAGGAAAAAAAAAAAACAGCGAGGAGGCACGCGGCTGTGTCTGAGTATAAGCGGTGCAGACAGGGAGCGGGAAGGAAATATTTGCCTTGAGTTCACAACATGTTATGGATGCTAATTGTTCACCTAACAGCACCTAACAGCAAACCTGCTACAAAGCTCCGCAATGGAAACTGAAGTTTCTGAGGAAAAAAGAGACATACTAAAGAGAAAACTGCATCTCACACCGATCAGCACTTGCAGAGATGTACAGTAGTTTGCAAAAGTATTCGGCCCCCTTGAAGTTTTCCACATTTTGTCATATTACTGCCACAAACATGCATCAATTTTATTGGAATTCCATGTGAAAGACCAATACAAAGTGGTGTAGACGTGAGAAGTGGAACGAAAATCATACATGATTCCAAACATTTTTTTCAAATCAATAACTGCAAAGTGGGGTGTGCATAATTATTCAGCCCCCTTTGGTCTGAGTGCAGTCAGTTGCCCATAGACATTGCCTGATGAGTGCTAATGACTAAATAGAGTGCACCAGCGTGTAATCTAATGTCAGTACAAATACAGCTGCTCTGTGATGGCCTCAGAGGTTGTCTAAGAGAATACTGGCTGCAACAACACCGTGAAGTCCAAAGAACACACCAGACAGGTCAGGGATAAAGTTATTGAGAAATTTAAAGCAGGCTTAGGCTACAAAAAGATTTCCAAAGTCTTGAACATCCCACGGAGCACTGTTCAAGCGATCATTCAGAAATGGAAGGCGTATGGCACAACTGTAAACCTACCAAGACAAGGCTATCCACCTAAACTCACAGACCAAACAAGGAGAGCGCTGAACAGAAATGCAGTCAAGAGGCCCATGGTGACTCTGGATGAGCTGTAGAGATCTACATCTCAGGTGGGCGAATCTGTCTATAGGACAACTATTAGTCATGCACTGTACAAAGTTGGCCTTTATGGAAGAGTGACAAGAAGAAAGCCATTGTTAACAGAAAAGCATAAGCAGTCCCATTTGCAGTTTGCCACAAGCCATGTGGGGGACACAGTAAACATGTGGAAGAAGGTGCTCTGGTCAGATAAGATCAAAATGGAACTTTTTGGCCAAAATGCAAAACGCTATGTGTGGCGGAAAACTAACAATGCACATCACTCTGAACACACCATCCCCACTGTCAAATATGGTAGTGGCAGCATCATGCTCGGGGGGTGCTTCTCTTCAGCAGGGACAGGGAAGCTGGTCAGAGTTGATGGGAAGATGGATGGAGCCAAATACAGAGCAATCTTGGAAGAAAACCTCTTGGAGACTGCAAAAGACTTGAGACTGGGGCGGAGGTTCACCTTTCAGCAGGACAACAACCCTAAACATAAAGCCAGGGCAACAATAGAATGGTATAAAACAAAACATATCTATGTGTTGGAATGACCCAATCAAAGTCCAGATCTAAATCCAATCGAGAATTTGTGGCAAGATCTGAAAACTGCTGTTCACAAACGCTGTCCATCTAATCTGACTGAGCTGGAGCTGTTTTGCAAAGAAGAATTGGCAAGGATTTCAGTCTCTAGATGTACAAAGCTGGTAGAGACATACCCTAAAAGACTGGCAGCTGTAATTGCAGCAAAAGGTGGTTCTACAAAGTATTGACTCAGGGGGCCGAATAATTACGCACACCCCACTTTGCAGTTATTGATTTGTAAAAAATGTTTGGAATCATGTATGATTTTCGTTCCACTTCTCACATGTACACCACTTTGTATTGGTCTTTCACGTGGAATTCCAATAAAAATGATGCATGTTTGTGGCAGTAATGTGACAAAATGTGAAAAACTTCAAGGGGGCTGAATACTTTTGCAAACCGCTGTAGACTGGAAAAAAACCCAGCTCACCTATCGTTTTAAAGTGTACCTGTAGAGCAAAAAAATGGCCAAAGTTACTTACCTCAGGAGAGGCAGTGGATGGGGTGTCGGGACACCCTGGAAAGAAGAGACAAAACAAAAATCGGGAGCCCAAATGGTGAAGTATGTCAGTAACACTGAAAACAATAGGATGACAAAAGGGTTAATCTTAAAGGTGGGTTGCTGGGGGCAACCGTCCACAGGAAGCAGGTGGAGATAATGATGAAATAGAAAAAACAAAAAAAGAGAGAGGGTGTACTAGTCAGGTGTATCCTTAAGATGCAGGTACCAGCACTGGTGAAAGGAACTAAAAAACAACAGAGGGACAAAAACCAGTATATACTGCTCAAAAAACTGCACTTTATTGACTAAATTTAAAAGGACACACACATATCATTGCATTGATGTAGGGAATGGCCTAACATACTGCGGATAGAAGTATTGAAAAATGCAATACTAGGTGCTGCAACTGTCCAAGACAGTGGATAGAATCCCAAATTGAATAGCAATTCCTAGAATGAAAATTGGCGCCATGCGCCTGCCAACTAGATTCAAAGGTATAATAAACTCCTGGCAATAATAAACACTCCCATATAAAGAGGACAATAGCCCAAGCTGTTAAATATGGTTGCCCATATAAATCCAGGCAATATTTGGGGGCCTTGGTGACGCCCTGACTGGATTCCCGTGAGGAGACCTAATATTATTACGCACACAATATGGTCAGTAACCACTCACAGGGGGCAGAACTGGGCGTGCCCAAATTGTCCCCATATAGTGCTATATATTGAAAGACCCTGGTAACGCCCAAATTAAATCCCGCGAGGAGACCCAGGTATAGTAACACACAATAAGGTCAATAACCACTCACGAGGGGCAAAGATGGGCGTGACCAAGATGGTCCAATCTAGAGTGCTGATGATAAATTGAAATCACTCCCGCATGCAGGGACACATATACCGGACTATGAAATCATGAATTCCCACAGATCTAAAACAAAGAGGGTCTTGGTGACACCCAAATTAAATTCCCGTGAGGAGACCTGAGAATTACCACACAATAAGGTCATAACCACTCACAGGGAGCCCGGATAGGTGTGACCAATATGGTCCAATTATCATATTGCCAGTTTAAACATTATAGGCAGGATAAAGCCATATTTCATAATCATAATAGGAGTATTGAGGACACCAATACTAAACACTGTGAGGATGGCAATGTGAGGAAACCAATGTGGTGAACCGCTGTAGGTTATAGCCACTCACAGGAAGATAGAACGGTGTGATCAATATGATCTAATGAGCTATTCATAGAATAGATGGGAGCCGATTGACTGATAACATTGCATAGCAACTAACCAAAAACACATAAGGTTTGCCAATAAGGAGGTCGCCAATAGAAGACTAATATCCATGCTACCGCCCAGAGTGCTCCATGATGTATCGTAAGCTGGAGATTCCAAGTCCAAGGTCGCTGTGAATAAATTCCAGATATATGAAGCAATATCAGGGGTACAGTTATCCAGAGAAAAGCATATTCTGTTGGTGCATCCCGTTACTGGAATATGCAGAAAACCCTGAACATTATTGTTTGCGTTCAAGCTGCCAGCAGGGCTATATTTGATTGGTAAGTGCTACCGTTACAGCAATCATTAATTATGGCATATTGTAGTGACTTAAGCCAGTATATTTTGAGTGGCTGCAGAGTCCTAGTCACGTCAACCCGCCAATGCTGTGGCACAATATATCAAACGCCGCAATCCAGCGGATAGATGCAAAGTCACGGTGTTGTAATCAATAGCCCATGCTTGTTAAAAGTTTTCACTTATCTGATCCGATGGTGTGGCTTGAATTCGCAAGCTGTATATGGTAGGTGGCAGTTCAGGATAAGTCTATTATGGCAACCGGAGGGAACTCCCGCATAGAATGATGGCGACCACGCGGAGCTCCCGCATACCGTAATGGCAGCGGTCTGTTGTGTTCAGTCAGCGGCTCCCAACAAGATACTGCGTAGCATGACGTCTACGCGTTTCGCCCCGCCCACCGGAGCTTCGTCAGGACGTGCTACGTCTTCACGTCAACTGTAACAATCTCCCTCAATTTATACCACCCCGTCTAACTGGCAAATTTCCAAGAAGACTCCATCTAGTGGTGGAGATATAGTAACAGCTCACAAAGTATTTTAGAGACATCTTGTGGTCTAGAACAAACACTACAATAGAAATTAAATAAAGCTGGTAACAATAGGCATATATAGACAATGGCACTATTATGGATCTGATCTCAGCCAGGTCTCCTCACGGGAATCCAGTCAGGGCGTCACCAAGGCCCCCAAATATTGCCTGGATTTATATGGGCAACCATATTTAACAGCTTGGGCTATTGTCCTCTTTATATGGGAGTGTTTATTATTGCCAGGAGTTTATTATACCTTTGAATCTAGTTGGCAGGCGCATGGCGCCAATTTTCATTCTAGGAATTGCTATTCAATTTGGGATTCTATCCACTGTCTTGGACAGTTGCAGCACCTAGTATTGCATTTTTCAATACTTCTATCCGCAGTATGTTAGGCCATTCCCTACATCAATGCAATGATATGTGTGTGTCCTTTTAAATTTAGGAGATAATGATGAACCCGGTTCCACTCGGGGTGTCCCAGACTGGGACTGGTGGCGGTCATTCCTTCTTTAAAGGGAACCAGAGATGAACGATTCACACAAAATAAACATATCAGTTGATAGCTTGTAAAGAATAAATGCTCTACCTGATAATTTTGCCGCTCTGGTGTGCCTTTTTGAGTGTTTTTTATCCATTATTGCTCCAGGAAAAATCAAATATGGCCGCCGGCTCATATCCCTTCTCCTTTCGGGTTATGAGGAGTTCTGGATGTGCTGTCTAGGCCATATGAGACTATGCTGCTATCTAGGCTAAATGCAGCCTTTCATCTATGTGCTTTCATTTTGGTATGATGCACAGCTGCCTGTAGGAAGTGTCTCTCATAGGAATGAAACTGCCGTTATTATCAGTATCTAGTGCACACAGAGCACACAGAGCACACAGGGATCATATTACAGCCACAGAGCTTCTCTCTCAGGAGCAGCAGCCCCTCCCATGTCGTCACAGCTCTCAGTATGCAAAGCAGGAAATCTAAGCCAGGAGAGGGGAAGGTTTGGGCTTGAAAAGACTACACAGAAGAGTGACTTAGCTATAATGATTCCAGGTCAAACCTCGACTGAATAGTCAGTGGATTCTTATCACAGTTGCTAATAGACTAATTAAGCAGATAACAATGAAACTAAAAGCAGGGTAGGTGTTTACTGTCATGTTCCCACTGATAAATGTAATAAAATACATGAGGGTGCTTCATCTCTGGTTCTCTTTAAAAGACAATAACGGCTTCAATTGTGGTCCGTTTTTGAACCCTGCTCACAACAGATGTGTGGGGGTGACTAAGACCAATGAGGGTGAAGAAGCGCCCAGGGGTTTATAAAACTAAAAAAGGAAATTCTCAAAGGAAAAAAGAGAATTTTATTTTTGCACAGGCTTTTTTTTTTCTTTTTTTTTTAAGAAGAAAGAGAAGTTTATTTTTGCACAGGCAACGCGTTTCACGGGTCTAAGCCCGCTTCCTCAGGCCAATAAGAGTGCCTGAAATCAAAGCCTGTGAAAAAATAAAATTCTCTTTTTTCCTATGAGAATGTCCTTATTGAGGTAAGCCATCTTATTTATCGTTTTTACTGTTGTTTTTTTTCAACTTATAAGCTTATAAACTTATAAACTTAGTTTTATAAACCCCTGGGTGCTTCCTTACCCTCATTATACCTCAGGAGAGGAAAGCCTCGTATCCAGAGGCTTCCGGCATCGCCATAGATCTCGCTGTTCCAGCGCTGGGGCCCAATGAAACTATTCAACAAGGGTTTGAATGGCCTTGTGGCCCCACTCTTCCATTTACGAGCGTGGCCACACTACCCAGGCACAAGACAGCTTTTCTACTGTGGCTTTGTGCTACAGCGCAGGTGTAGTCCATCAGTGTGCTGGCACAACACAGACACTAGCCTTTCAAAGAACCCTACTCTAACCCTACCAATACATTCCCCCCTGGTGGCGTCTAACCCTAATCCCACACTTGTGGCAGCTAACCCTAACCCCTCCAGTGGCGCGGCGCCTGACCTCAGGCCTCCCATGGTGATGCCAACCCCCCCCCCCTCCCCGTCCCCACCCCCTGTGCTTTACAGCAACAACAGCAAGGTAGCAGACATTGAGTCTTCTGGCTATGCAAATTGTGGTATTGCATAGCGGGCACGGACTGGGTGCCCGCTATGCAATTGGGCACCTACTTGTGCCCACGTTTACTGTTATTGCTGAAATTTGAGGCTTTAGATGTCTAACCCCCCCCCCCCTGGTGTCACCTAACCCTACATTAATGGTGGCGCTTGACCCTAACACCCCCCCCCCCCCCGCATGGGGCCTAAACGTGAACTGCCCCCCTGCCACAGAGGCATAATTTGCAGCAAAATAGCAAACTGCATTGAGGCTGCTATTTTATCAGGAACCTCCCTGTGCCAAATTCCCTTCCATTGCCGCAAATTGAAGCTTCTTTTTTCCTTTTCAACCTCAAGTTTCCCCAGTTCTTCCACCAATCATTACATCTGTATGAAGATGGTTTAGTATTTGGCTACATACCATTTTCTTGGCATACATCAAAAAAGGGCGCGTGGTGTAAACGATAAGCAGTATTATCGTTTATAAAAATATTGTGTAGAATTTCATTTACAAATAGTGTTTTAACAATTTATAAATCATTAAATAATGTGTATGAAATCGGCAATTCTTGAAACGTTAATCTTCCCTGTTTCTAAACTGAAATGTATAATTACGTTTGTTAAAAAAAAACCAGTAATATTTGTTTAAACATTATAATTATATATTGTTATGAATAATCTTGATTTATCGTTTATTATTATAATAAAATGAGAAAATATTGTTTATAACAATGCTATTAATATAAGTACATTAATAATAACTGTTGATTAGTATTAAAATTGTAACAAAACTATACCTAACCCTACTCTCACACAGAACCCTCCCTGTACCTATCCCTAACCCCTAGACCCCCCTGGTGGTGCCTAAACCTAACCACCCCCCTGGTGGTGCCTAAACCTAAGACCCCCCTGGTGGTGCCTAAACCTAAGACCCCCCCTGGTGGTGCCTAAACCTAAGACCCCCTGGTGGTGCCTAAACCTAAGACCCCCCTGGTGGTGCCTAAACCTAAGACCCCCTGGTGGTGCCTAAAACTAACCAACCCAAAGCCCTCCCTGTACCTATCCCTAACCCCTAGACCCCCTGGTGGTGCCTAAACTTAAGACCCCCCCCCCTGGTGGTGCCGAAACCTAAGGCCCCCCCCTGGTGGTGCCTAAACCTAAGACCCCCTGGTGGTGCCTAAACCTAAGACCCCCCTGGTGGTGCCTAAACCTAAGACCCCCCTGGTGGTGCCTAAACCTAAGACCCCCTGGTGGTGCCTAAAACTAACCACCCCAAAGCCCTCCCTGTACCTATCCCTAACCCCTAGACCCCCTGGTGGTGCCTAAACCTAAGACCCCCCTGGGGGTGCCTAAACCTAAGACCCCCCCTGGCGGTGCCTAAGCCTATGACCCCCCTGGTGGTGCCTAAACCTAAGACCCCCCTGGTGGTGCCTAAACCTAAGACCCCCTATGGATAATAATGTTTTACAAACATTAATAAATAAAAAATTTAAATAAAAACATTTAAATCATTTTTTGGGTGGATATGTTTTAGAAATGTTTTAGAAATAGTGATTGTAAAAAATATATTGGAATTTACGTTAGGTACTGATCGCTTTATTTTGTGAATAATAATGTTTTACAAACAGTAAGGGTTAAAATGTTAAATAATGTTTTAATTAAATAGGATAAATATGTTTAGTATTTTTATAAACGTTATTCGTCACGGGCTCATTTTGTAAAGTTAAATCATCACAAGCAAAGTTATAAAACATTAAAAATCTCCGGGCACCGTTTGTAAAACGTTAATAATCTCCGGCGCCTTTTTTTCCCTGTTCGGCGCCCATTAAACAATATTTATAATGGGAGTTACATAGTTACATAGTTACATAGTTATTTTGGTTGAAAAAAGACATACGTCCATCGAGTTCAACCAGTATAAAGAACAACACCAGCCTGCTCCCTCACATATCCCTGTTGATCCAGAGGAAGGTGAAAAAACCCTTACAAGGCATGGTCCAATTAGCCCCAAAAGGGAAAAATTCCTTCCTGACTCCAGATGGCTATCAGATAAAATCCCTGGATCAACATCATTAGGCATTACCTAGTAATTGTAGCCATGTGAATGGGGCGCCCATTTTGTCCACTTGTCTCATGCACCCAAATTTCCTGTTTCCATTTTCTTGTATGTTGTTTGGTTGAGGGAATGTGAAATATTCCTCTGATCTGAATTGTGGGTCATTTGGTTGTTTCATGTAGTCCTGTTCTTCCACAGGATATAATGCACCACTGAAGCGTCAATAACAAACTTGTAGGCAAAATGCACAAATGTCTTTATTCCTCCACAACATAGCAAGTTTAACATGACCAAAAGTTGTATTGAGTAGAGATGTCACGCGCATAAAATTCTCCATTTGCGAACCGCGAATGCAAACTTCCACAAATGTTCGCAAACATCCAAACCGCAAAGACAATTCTGACCACAAAAGTGATGGAAAAGTTGTTTCAAGGGGTCTAACACCTGGACTGTGGCATGCCGGAGGGGGATCCATGCCAAAAGTCCCACCAAACATTACAGAGTTGACACTAACAGGGGCGTAGCAATAGGGGGTGCAGCGGTAGCGACCGCATCGGGGCCCTTGGGCCAGAGGGGCCCCGAAGGGCCCTCCCTCAACTACAGTATTAGCTCTCTATTGGTCCTGTGCTCATAATAATCACTTCTATATATACTTTGAATAGTGGTAAACATTAACAAGCTGTTCCCCATCCCCTTCTTGCTCCTCTGACACTGTAGTTGCCATTGTCAGATTTTGGTGCGCCGTATCAATTGTTATGTATAGAGTGCCTGGGGGGCCCCATTGTAAAACTTGCATCGGGGCCCACAGCTCCTTAGCTACGCCACTGGACACTAAGTTGGTTTTTAATCCCTAAAGGGCAGAAATCACATTATGCACAGCTCTGGGTGTCAGTGGGCTGTGGAGTGTCACACACAAAAATGCAATATTACCATCAGAATACAGTGACATAATAATGCACTGGAGTGGTTCTGTGCCTGTAACTTAATGAGGTAACAGCAGTAGTGTGCACACAGCTCTGGGTGTCAGTGGGCTGTGGAGTGTCTCACACAAAAAAAAACAACACAGGAGGCAGATGTGCTAGCCCTCAATAAGGCTGTTTAGGGTGCTTTCACAGCAAGTGAGGAACAAGAACACAGGCCTAGCTAATGCTTTCCCTACCTATCTACAGCAATGTCTCTCCCTACCTCTCACTACACCAGCCAAAGACTGAATGCAACATGGCCAGCGCAACTGCGTTTTTAAAGGGTGGCGGTGGGCTAGCTGATTGGCTGCCATGTGTCTGCTGACTGTGAGGTAAGGGGTCAAAGTTTGGCTCCATAATGATGTATAGGGGGGCGGGTCAAACACGCCAAATGTTTGGAATTCGCGGAGAATGCAAACAGCGGAAGTTCACCAGATACTGTCTGCCGGCCAACCGTTCGGACCATTTCTAGTATTAAGCAGAGAAAGCTGTGCGTTGGCGGCGTGTGAAGCCGGCGTGCGTTCCGGACTAGATAGACTCGTACGGTCACCTGGTTAAGCTTTTAGATGAAGATCGTAATGTGCACACTTGGTACAAATGTAATAAAGTTCTTCTCAATTCTCTTCCAAGCTTTTAGCGCAATAGACAAGATAAACTGAAGCAGCTGCAGGAAATATGAGCTATTGATTTTGTGTGTTACTTTATTGTACAACATCAAATGTGCTGCTTGACATGTTACTTTGATTTCGATACACGAAATGCAAGAGAGGGCGATCTGCCGTCTGGGAGAGTTCTGCACGAAGCTGAATGAACTTAAAAGGATACTTAAGCCACCCACACAAAAAATCAGTTTTAGTTACCTGGAGCTTCCCACAGCCCCTGTGTCATCCTGTGTCCGCGACCCTCCAGCAAGCAGCGGGAACCCCCTATAAGCTGGCCAGTCGGAGACTACTGTGCATGTGTGGCCCGAGCCGCATGCACCCTGGTTGCACTCCAGTGGCCAGGAGCGATTTGTGTATTGCAGCATCGATTTTCCCATACTGCGCATGCACAGAATGCTGCAGGGTACGGGGATGCGACAAGTAGGGGTGTAACCGGCAGGGCCGGTTCTCTCATGAAGCAAGGTGAAACATTTGCATCAGGTGGCAGAGATTACAGGGGTAGCATGCTAAGCGATATTATATATCTGGTATTACACCTAGTATACCACCAGTATGTCCAGAACGGTATACTTAATATACTGTGATGTGTGAGGAGTCTGACAGTGAGCGAGGAGGGGGGAGGCAGGAGAGCATCATTGGGGAAAAGCAGCTTGTTGTGCTGTGTGAGGAGTCTGACAGTGAGTGAGGAGGGGGGAAGCAGGAGAGCATTATTGGGGAAAAGCAGCTTGTTGTGCTGTGTGAGGAGTCTGACAGTAAGGAGGGGAAGGCACAAGAGCAGCGTTGGGGAAAAGCAGCTTGTTGGCTGATGGTGTAATGGTTAAGGGCTCTGCCTCTGACACAGGAGACCAGGGTTCGAATCTCGGCTCTGCCTGTTCAGTAAGCCAGCACTAATTCAGTAGGAGACCTTTGGCAAGTCTCCCTTACACTGCTACTGCCAATAGAGCGCGCCCTAGTGGCTGCTGCTCTGCTCTGGCGCTTTGAGTCCGCAAGGAGAAAAGCGCAATATAAATGTTATTTGTCTTGTCTTGTCTTGTGCTGTGTGATGAGTCTGACAGTGAGTGAGGCGGGGGGAGGCAGGAGAGCATCATTGGGAAAAAGCAGCTTGTTGTGCTGTGTGATGAATCTGACAGTGAGTGAGGAGGGGGAGGCAGGGGAGCAGCATTGGGGAAAAGCAGCTTGTTGTGCTGTGTGAGGAGTCTGACAGTGAGTGAGGAGTGGGGAGTAGGGGAGCAGCATTGGGGAAAAGCAGCTTGTTGTGCTGTGTGAGGAGTAGTGTTGGGCGAACATCTAGATGTTCGGGTTCGGACCGAACAGGCCGAACATGGCCGCGATGTTCGGGTGTTCAAGCCGAACTCCGAACATAATGGAAGTCAATGGGGACCCGAACTTTTGTGCTTTGTAAAGCCTCCTTACATGCTACATACCCCAAATTTACAGGGTATGTGCACCTTGGGAGTGGGTACAAGAGGAAAAAAAATTAGCAAAAAGAGCTTATAGTTTTTGAGAAAATAGATTTTAAAGTTTCAAAGGGAAAACTGTCTTTTAAATGCGGGAAATGTCTGTTTTCTTTGCACAGGTAACATGCTTTTTGTCGGCATGCAGTCATAAATGTAATACAGATAAGAGGTTCCAGGAAAAGGGACCGGTAACGCTAACCCAGCAGCAGCACACGTGATGGAACAGGAGGAGGGTGGCGCAGGAGGAGAAGGCCACGCTTTGAGACACAACAACCCAGGCCTTGCATGAGGACAAGAAGCGTGCGGATAGCAATTTGCATTTTGTCGCCATGCAGTCATAAATGTAATACAGATGAGAGGTTCAATAAACGGGGACCGGAAACGCTAACCCATCACAGATGTTCATTGTTCATGTTACTTGGTTGGGGTCCCGGGAGTGTTGCGTAGTCGTTTCCAATCCAGGATTGATTCATTTTAATTTGAGTCAGACGGTCTGCATTTTCTGTGGAGAGGCGGATACGTCGATCTGTGACGATGCCTCCGGCAGCACTGAAACAGCGTTCCGACATAACGCTGGCTGCCGGGCAAGCCAGCACCTCTATTGCGTACATTGCCAGTTCGTGCCAGGTGTCTAGCTTCGATACCCAATAGTTGAAGGGTGCAGATGGATTGTTCAACACAGCTATGCCATCTGACATGTAGTCCTTGACCATCTTCTCCAGGCGATCGGTGTTGGAGGTGGATCTGCACGCTTGCTGTTCTGTGTGCTGCTGCATGGGTGTCAGAAAATTTTCCCACTCCAAGGACACTGCCGATACCATTCCCTTTTGGGCACTAGCTGCGGCTTGTGTTGTTTGCTGCCCTCCTGGTCATCCTGGGTTTGCGGAAGTCAGTCTGTCGGCGTACAACTGGCTAGAGGAGGGGGAGGATGTCAATCTCCTCTCTAAAGTCTCCACAAGGGCCTGCTGGTATTCTTCCATTTTAACCTGTCTGACTCTTTCTTCAAGCAGTTTTGGAACATTGTGTTATTACCGTGGATCCAGAAGGGTATAAACCCAGTAATTGGTGTTGTCCAGAATGCGCACAATGCGTGGGTCGCCTTCAATGCAGTCCTAGGCCGAAGAGGTCATAGCCTAGGGTCACAAAAACCTGTTTATTTGGGCAATTTCAATGGTGGCGAGTCTGACGTACATAAATCGCAGCAATGGCCGTTAGCAACGTCTGAATCTCACGAAATGTCTCATGCAGGTAGAAGACATATTGTTAGACTTGGGCTCCAAAGATGGGTTCCCTACATCTCTGCAAACCAGAGTTACAGGGCTCCAAATTTGGTAAAATCCCCCATAGGCTTTCATTGGGCCTCCTATTTACAGTTCCAAAATCTCACATCTTTTCAAAGGGCAATTGCTCAGCAGTGGCAAATTTTCTAGCATTGTAGGGACCCTTAGGGGGAACATGACTGGTGAGTTTCGGGCCCCTAGGCCAAAGAGGTCATAGCCTAGGGTCACAAAAACTTATTTGGGCAATTTCAATGGTAGTGATGCTGACGTACATAAATCTCAGCCATGGCTGTTAGCAACGTCTGAATTTCACGAAATGTTTCATGCAGGTAGAAGACATAGTGTTAGACTTGGATTCCAAAGATGGGGTCCCTACATCTCTGCAAACCAGAGTTACAGGGGTCCAAAATTGGTAAAATCCCCCATAGGCTTTCATTGCCTCCCTATTTCACTTTCCAAAATCTCACATCTTTTCAAAGGGCAATTGCTCAGCAGTGGCAAATTTTCTAGCATTGTAGGGACCCTTAGGGGAAACATTACTGGTGAGTTTTGGGCCCCTAGGCCAAAGAGGTCATAGCCTAGGGTCACAAAAACCTGTTTATTTGGGCAATTTCAATGGTGGCGAGTCTGACGTACATAAATCACAGCAATGGCCGTTAGCAACGTCTGAATCTCACGAAATGTCTCATGCAGGTAGAAGACATATTGTTAGACTTGGATTCCAAAGATGGGATCTCTACATCTCTGCAAACCAGAGTTACAGGGCTCCAAAATTGGTAAAATCCCCCATAGGCTTTCAATGGGCCTACTATTTACCGTTCCAAAATCTCACACCATTTCAAAGGGCAATGGCTCAGCAGTGGCAAAACTCACCAGTCATGATCCCCCTAAGAGTCCCTACAATGCTAGAAAATTTGGTACTGCTGAGCCATTGCCCTTTGAAAAGATGTGAGATTTTGGAAAGTGAAATAGGGAGGCAATGAAAGCCTATGGGGGATTTTACCAATTTTGCACCCCTGTAACTCTGGTTTGCAGAGATGTAGGGACCCCATCTTTGGAATCCAAGTCTAACAATATGTCTTCTACCTGCATGAGACATTTCGTGAAATTCAGACGTTGCTAACGGCCATGGCTGAGATTTATGTACGTCAGCATCACTACCATTGAAATTGCCCAAATAAACAGGTTTTTGTGACCCTAGGCTATGACCTCTTTGGCCTAGGGGCCCGAAACTCACCAGTCATGTTCCCCCTAAGGGTCCCTACAATGCTAGAAAATTTGCCACTGCTGAGCAATTGCCCTTTGAAAAGATGTGAGATTTTGGAAAGTGAAATAGGGAGGCAATGAAAGCCTATGGGGGATTTTACCAATTTTGCACCCCTGTAACTCTGGTTTGCAGAGATGTAGGGACCCCATCTTTGGAATCCAAGTCTAACAATATGTCTTCTACCTGCATGAGACATTTCGTGAAATTCAGACATTGCTAACGGCCATGGCTGAGATTTATGTACGTCAGCATCACTACCATTGAAATAGCCCAAATAAACAGGTTTTTGTGACCCTAGGCTATGACCTCTTCGGCCTAGGGGCCCGAAACTCACCAGTCATGTTCCCCCTAAGGGTCCCTACATTGCTAGAAAATTTGCCACTGCTGAGCAATTGCCCTTTGAAAAGATGTGAGATTTTGGAACTGTAAATAGGAGGCCCAATGAAAGCCTATGGGGGATTTTACCAAATTTGGAGCCCTGTAACTCTGGTTTGCAGAGATGTAGGGAACCCATCTTTGGAGCCCAAGTCTAACAATATGTCTTCTACCTGCATGAGACATTTCGTGAGATTCAGACGTTGCTAACGGCCATTGCTGCGATTTATGTACGTCAGACTCGCCACCATTGGATTTACCCAAATAAACAGGTTTTTGTGACCCTAGGCTATGACCTCTTCGGCCTAGGGGCCCAAAACTCACCAGTCATGTTCCCCCTAAGGGTCCCTACAATGCTAGAAAATTTGCCACTGCTGAGCAATTGCCCTTTGAAAAGATGTGAGATTTTGGAAAGTGAAATAGGGAGGCAATGAAAGCATATGGGGGATTTTACCAATTTTGGACCCCTGTAACTCTGGTTTTCAGAGATGTAGGGACCCCATCTTTGGAATCCAAGTCTAACAATATGTCTCCTACCTGCAATTCAGACGTTGCTAACGGCCATGGCTGAGATTTATGTACGTCAGCATCACTACCATTGAAATTGCCCAAATAAACAGGTTTTTGTGACCCTAGGCTATGACCTCTTCGGCCTAGGACTGCATTGTGCGCATTCTGGACAACACCAATTACTGGGTTTATACCCTTCTGGATCCACGGTAATAACACAATGTTCCAAAACTGCTTGAAGAAAGAGTCAGACAGGTCAAAATGGAAGAATACCAGCAGGCCCTTGTGGAGACTTTAGAGAGGAGATTGACATCCTCCCCTTCCTCTAGCCAGTTGTACAACGACAGACTGACTTCCGCAAACCCAAGACGACCAGGAGGGCAGCAAACAACACAAGCCGCAGCTAGTGCCCAAAAGGGAATGGTATCGGCAGTGTCCTTGGAGTGGGAAAATTTTCTGACACCCATGCAGCAGCACACAGAACAGCAAGCGTGCAGATCCACCTCCAACACCGATCGCCTGGAGAAGATGGTCAAGGACTACATGTCAGATTGCATAGCTGTGTTGAACAATCCATCTGCACCCTTCAACTATTGGGTATCGAAGCTAGACACCTGGCACGAACTGGCAATGTACGCAATAGAGGTGCTGGCTTGCCCAGCAGCCAGCGTTATGTCGGAACGCTGTTTCAGTGCTGCCGGAGGCATCGTCACAGATCGGCGTATCCGCCTCTCCACAGAAAATGCAGACCGTCTGACTCAAATTAAAATGAATCAATCCTGGATTGGAAACGACTACGCAACACTCCCGGACCCCAACCAAGTAACATGAACAATGAACATCTGTGATGGGTTAGCGTTTCCGGTCCCTGTTTATTGAACCTCTCATCTGTATTACATTTATGACTGCATGGCGACAAAGTGCAAATTGCTATCCGCACGCTTCTTGTCCTCATGCAAGGCCTGGGTTGTTGTGTCTCAAAGCGTGGCCTTCTCCTCCTGCGCCGCCCTCCTCCTGTTCCATCACGTGTGCTGCTGCTGGGTTAGCGTTACCGGTCCCTTTTCCTGGAACCTCTTATCTGTATTACATTTATGACTGCATGCCGACAAAAAGCATGTTACCTGTGCAAAGAAAACAGACATTTCCCGCATTTAAAAGACAGTTTTCCCTTTGAAACTTTAAAATCGATTTTCTCAAAAACTATAAGCTCTTTTTCTAATTTTTTTTCCTCTTCTACCCACTCCCAAGGTGCACATACCCTGTAAATTTGGGGTATGTAGCATGTAAGGAGGCTTTACAAAGCACGAAAGTTCGGGTCCCCATTGACTTCCATTATGTTCGGAGTTCGGCTCGAACACCCGAACATCGCGACCATGTTCGGCCCGAACATCTAGATGTTCGCCCAACAATACACGTGACCCGTTCGGCCAATCACAGCGCTAGCCGAACGTTCGGGGAACGTTCGGCCATGCGCTCTTAGTTCGGCCATATGGCCGAACGGTTTGGCCGAACACCATCAGGTGTTCGGCCGAACTCGAACAACACCCGAACAGGGTGATGTTCTGCAGAACCCGAACAGTGGCGAACACTGTTCGCCCAACACTAGTGAGGAGTCTGACAGTGAGTGAGGAGGGGGGAGGCAGGAGAGCATCATTGGGAAAAGCAGCTTGTTGTGCTGTGTGAGGAGTCTGACAGTGAGTGAGGAGGGGGGTAGCAGGAGAGCATAATTGGGGAAAAGCAGCTTGTTGTGCTGTGTGAGGAGGGGGGAGGCAGGAGAGCATAATTGGGGAAAAGCAGCTTGTTGTGCTGTGTGAGGAATCTGACAGTGAGCGAGGAGGGGGGAGGCAGGAGAGCAGCAGTGTTTTATTTGACTTGCACAGCAGAAGGGAGGAGGTGGCACTGCTGTCCTGACTGGGGAGGAATGGAGTGGCTGAGGGTGAGCAGTTTGCTTGTCACAGACTCGCTGCCAACTAGTGTGCTATTGTGTTGAGCTGCGGCATGTCATGTGACACTGACAACATTAAATGAAGCAGAGTAAATTGCCAGGGTGCTGTACAATTATTCCAAAGTGTGGGGGAGGGCGGTGGCATCATTTACAAGTATGCCACAGGCAGAAAACAGTCTAGAACCGGCCCTGGTAGCCGGACAGCTTTAAGAGGCTTGGAGGGGCTCGGAAGGACGGCATGGGCACAGGATGACTTTGGGGGGCTGCAAGAAGCCCCAGGTAAGTAAAACTGCTTTTCCCCCCCTGACTTTAGATTTCCTTTAAAGAGGCCCTGTAGTGACATGTAGTAGAATACAGTAGATTATTAAGGATACCCACTTTTACCTTCATTTTTTTGGTTTCAGCATCAGAAATGTGGTGTTCATAATCTGTCCTGTAGATAGTAATAATAAGTAATCCTAACATTTGTATAGCGCTTCACTCCTGTTGGACTAAAATTGCTTAAGAGCTGCAGCCACTAAGGGAGCACTTCAAGGACACCCCAAGCGAAAATAAACGAATGAAATGAACGATTGTATCTCTCTTCCTTCTCCTAAAAATGACTTTTTAAGCTATTCCACAGTTTTATTTTATGTTTAAATCTACTTTTTAAGTTTTAACTGTTGTAATGTTTTTGCTCAATGACATATTCATTGAAGTATGCCAGAGCTAAAATCTATGAACAATTGACCCTGTTTATCTTTTTCCTGCTCTCAGAAGCCATTTCTGCTAGGAAAGTGTTTTTGTAGTTTGAATTTCTTATCAGTGAGGATCACACTGTAGTCACTTCCTGTCTGAGTCACGACTGAGTCAGCCACTTACATACCTGATATTTAACTCTTTCAGGCAGAGAAAGAAAAAAAGGAACACAGCCTAGTAATTTGTTTCTTAGGCACTGTACATACACATGTCTATCTCATCATGTCACATGTCACTTCAGGTATCCTTTAAGAGGCCACCCTTCTGTGTTAGGAAGTCTTGCCCAAGGACTTCTTACTGAATAGGTACTGACCCTAGCCAGGATTCAAACCGAGGTCTCTCATGGCTAAGGCAGAGCCTTTAACCAGTACACTATCCAACATTATTATATTTGTATTGCTGCATATGAATGATTACCTGGATGGCTGTTGGTCGTTGGTTCCTGTTATGTTCTGGCTAGGGAGTAAAGACACCGCTTATTTGCCATTTGTGTGCCAGCTGGTATTGCTTGCATCTCTGTGTCTCTCTAACAGCTATATTTGAAACGAACACTGGAAAAGGCCTAATAAAGGCATGGGCATAGCAACAACACACAGGGCCCCCAGCAACTTTGGCATGGGGACCCCTGTGATCCAAGCTCCCCTTCCCCAACATACATACAGAGTACATCCCCCCAGTACCTTCTCACATTGCAGAGTAGCCCAGAGGAGCACTGAGTTTTTACCTGCTCCAGTGTAGGGTTTCCTCTGTTCCTCCTGGCAGCCACTTGCTCTATGTTGCCATCTTCAGGCTTCTGCAGAATGTCACATGATCGGGAACAAGCACAGAGCGCATGGCTGCCCTGAAGACTAGAGAAAAAAAGATGTACCGCTGGAGGAAGGAAAATCTTACACTGCTCTGCTTAGCTACTCTGCGGAAGGAAGGGCTGGAGCTACCATAGGAAAAAATGGGCAATTGCCCCAGGGCCCCAGAGCCTGTATGGGCCCCCAAGGTGTCCCTCCCCCATCTTAACTGTTGCTCCCCAGGGACTCTGCAGAGTCTGTTAAGTTGGGAGGTGATTGGGGGAGGGTCAGCAGCCAGCTCAGGGGCCCAGGAGGGAAATTTGGCTGCAACAAAGGGCCTCTAATGACGCTTTTTGGTCGAGGGGTATCTGTTGGGGGGCCCCCAGGCTAATTTTGCCCTAGGGCCCAATTGTTACTTGAACCGGCCCTGGCAGAAGGGGGGAGAGGAGTAGCCCCCCATAGCCCCTGGGCCCATCCACTGCGCTAAGGTGCTGAACAGTGCAAAAATAAGAACAGCTGGCTAACGAAGTTACCTGGGACAATGACAGTGCTGTCTGTACAGTGATTACTATTATTATTTTGAACTTCACTTCAGTAAAAGACTATAGCCTGGTACACACCTTCAATGTTAATTGATTACCGATGATTGGCCAGTTTCCCCCCTCCAGGTAATATGAGGGTCAACAGATTTTGAATAATTTAAGCAGATTGTGCAGGTAAGTTCTCCTACTACAGGGAGGTGGTAAAAATTGGCCAATCAAACTTGGATGTGTGTACACACCCTATAAGCCAGCCTACCAGGGAGAGGTTTATAGGCATGGAACCATGATTCTAACAGTCTGGCTCGCTTATATTTTTATAACATCTACACAAAAAATGTGACTTAAAAAGGCCATTCATTTATTTTGCTTTAATGGGACTAAACTGCTGAAATAACAAATTTGATTTTGATACTGATTGTTTTCCAATTACCTACTTAGGAAAATGTAAAACATGGAAATAAATGTTTAATGTTTTGGAGCTCTGCGCCTACCTGCTGGTTTCACTAATGTGTTCCTTCATTTATTCATTTATTTAACTGTACAAAATATACAGTAACTCCTCTGTGAACTTCATAATGAGCAGTACAAAAATAGTAAGAACAGGAGAGGAGGCAAGTGAAAAAAAGAGGAGATTAATCTCTCACTCACCTCTGCAGGCTAGTTCATTTTTTAAGCAGAGGCATCATCCCCCGGTGCCTCTTTCTGTCCCCTTGTGCTACCTCTGCCTCCACCCCCCTTGCTTCCTTCTACTTCCTTTGTGCCTCTTGTATACAATGAACAGAGGCGCCAAAAGTATAAGATTAGATTAAATGAGCTTAAAAACCAACTTAAATGGCAACCCCGCATCATCAGGACAGGCAATACAGGGAGGAGTACCAAGCGATTTGCACAAGGATTCAAGTTAAGCGCCACAGAGGCGCTTAACTTGAATCCTTGTGCAGATTGTTGGATACTCCTCCCTATATTGCCCGATGAAGCGGGGTTGAACCTGCGAAACGCGTTGCATTTCTTTTTGGAATTCCTAATAAATGTGTTTGATTGTCTGAATCGCAGTCGTTGTCGTGTCTGCTTGAGGGAGGTAAGACCACCACTTCCTCCTTCAATTTTGCCATTTAAGTTGGTTTTTAAGCTCATTTAATCTAATCTTATACTTTTGGCGCCTCTGTTCATTGTATACAATTTTTCCTGTCTACAAAGAGCGACTTCTTAATGTTGAGTGGGGTCAGGACAATCTCCCCACCTGCCTTTACAGTGGTTGCCTAATGGTAACCCAGACTTGTGAGTATCTAGCAATACAAACTTATTGCCACCTTGTCCAGTACGAATTACACTATTGGGGCTCTTGGTGTTCCCTGTTTTTATCCTTTGTGCCTCTGTTAGACCCCCAGTGCTTCCTACTTTCCCCTTTGAGCCTCCTTCTGTCCCCAGTGCCTTCTTCTTTCCCCCTTTGTGCCTCCATCTGCCCCCCCCCCCCATGCATCCCTCTGTCACCATTTGTGCATCCCTCTGTCACCATTCCTGCCTCCCTCTTCCCCCCTTTTTGACTCCTTCTAGCCCCTGTGCCTCCTTCTGGCCCTTTGTGCATTCTGTCCTCTTGTTCCACTATCTGTCCCCATTCCCCTCCTGCCCTCCCTCAGGCCAGAGTGCAAAGGCAGCAGAAGCTATGCTGTCACCTCACTGCGGGAGTCCAACTGGCCTTTGCGACCATCCTCTCTGTCTCCTGTTCCCTCTAGTGCTGGCACCTCACTTTCCTCATGTCGTGTGTAATCACGCTACATGCGGTAGGAGATGCTGGGCACTAGGGCGAGTGGTGAGGGGATAGGCAGAAGCACAGCACTGGACTCCAGCGGAGAGGTGAGAGCACAGCTTCTGCTGCACTATACTCTGCATTTACACACTAAGGCCTTGTTCACATTGCTTTCCCTTTGTGTGGCCGTTAGCTTTGGGTGGTTTTTGACGCCTCTTCTTTTTTCGATTCCCGGCGCTTGGGTGGGCGGTTTGTTTTTGTGCTAAGCAGTTTTCTAAACGTTTTTCCTGAGCGGTTTTGTAATTCACCCCCTGACGCAAGTTGGGAAGTGAACTCTTTGACCTTGAAAAGAATACATACAATGTATTTATTCTTAAAAACGTAAACGCAATCGCTGTACAAAGCCATTTTGTGAGCGTTTTGCGTTTTTCCTATACCGTCCATTGAGACGGAATCACCCTTAAAAATGGTCCATGCAGCGCTTCTCTGAGCGGATCGGAAACGAATCGCTCAAATGTGAACTCTGTCATAGAGAATCATTGCACAAAAACTCTTAGGGCCAGGGGCGTAGGAATAGGCCCTGCAGCCCCTGTGCCCGCGGGGGGGCCCGGCCCCCCCCCTGGGGCCCGCTCGGGGCCGTTTTGTGGGTGCTGGAGGGGTGGCAGCATGAGGGGAAAGCCTTGCCCACAGTCGGCGGGGAGAGGGGTAGTTCCCCCCTCTCCCTCACCTCGGGGCTCTCCCCTCTGCGCTCCCCTCCAGCTCGTAAGTGTCTGTGGGGCTGTGGTGGGCAGCGAGCGGCGAGCAGATACATACCTGCTTCCGTGCGTTCCATCGGAGACTTCTCCCTCTAGCGGCTGACGTCACTTCCGGAAGTGACGTCAGCCGCTAGAGGGAGAAGTCTCCGATGGAACGCACGGAAGCAGGTATGTATCTGCCCGCCGCTCGCTGCCCACCACAGCCCCACAGACACTTACGAGCTGGAGGGGAGCGCAGAGGGGAGAGCCCCGAGGTGAGGGAGAGGGGGGAACTACCCCTCTCCCCGCCGACTGTGGGCAAGGCTTTCCCCTCATGCTGCCACCCCTCCAGCACCCACAAAACGGCCGCGAGCGGGCCCCGGGGGAGGGGGGGGGGGGCCCGCTCAGAAAATCTGCAGGGGGGCCCGGTGGGGCCTAGTTACGCCCCTGCTTAGGGCGATTTTGAAAATTGCCCGCGTTTGAAAAAAGGAGCAAAAACGTCCTTAGTGTAAGCGAGCCCTTAGCAGGGGTAGTGCAGGAAGGGGGCGTTCAACAAAATGTGACAGGACCGGCAGTCTGTTTGTGTCTCGGGGACTACCTGCATTATCCAAACTATACAGTACATGGTGTGTGTGTGTTTTTGTTTTGTTTTGGGTTTTTTTTTTTTTTTTGGGGGGGGGGGGGGGGGTGACGCATATGAATCATTTTGGACTGGACACTATTTGCTCAAAAGTAAATAAAAGTTGAGAATATATATATTTTTTTTAACCACAATAATGCCTCTTGTACATAGTCTTATTATCTTTTGGGGGACACCCATGTCATTTCCCTTCAAAAAATGACTTGCTGGTTGAATTAAAGTAACTTTGAGTCAACATTTGCCAGGGGTATGAATAATAATGGGCAGCACTGTATTTATCTACTTATTCATGCGTTGTTTTTCCCCCTGGCATAGTATGGCTTATTCTCCTGCTTTAAAGTCACTGGAAGCGTAATAAAGGACAACTGAATTGAGAGGTATATGGAGGCTGCCATATTTATTTCCTTTTAAACAATGCCAGTTGCCTGGCAGCCCTGCTAGTCTGTTTGGCTGCAGTAGTATCTGAATCACACCAGAAACAAGCATGCAGCTAATTCTGATCTGACAATAATTTCAGAAACGCCTGATCTGCTGCATGCTTGTTCAGGGGCTATGGCTAAACTTATTAGAGGCAGATGGTCAGCAGGGCTGCCAGGGAACTGGTATTGCTTAGAACAGGCATGGGCAAACTTGGCCCTCCAGCTGTTAAACTACAAGTCCCACAATGCATTTGCCTTTATGAGTCATGACTGTAGCTGTCAGACTCCTGCAATGCATTGTGGGACTTGTAGTTCCTTAACAGCTGGAGGGCCAAGTTTGCCCATGCCTGGCTAAGAAGGACATAAATATGTCAGCCTCCATATCCTTCTCACTTCAATTGTCCTTTAAGTAACACTCCCCCAAAGGATGGTCAATTAGATGCAAATAATTCAAGTTGACACAAAATGTTATGCTCATTTTTTGGTAAATGTATGCAGCATTTGATTGGCCCGTTATCAAGCTCTATACATTCAGCATTATTATTATTGATTTATAAAGCACAAACATATTATTATTATTATTGATCTATAAAGCTTCAATGTATTGGATGGCGCTGTACAAAGTAAGAAACAAACACAGGGAACAAAATAATGCAAACAATGTTATACACCAATTTACGAAATACAGTTGGGACAAAATACAAAATTGGTAATTACAGTGACAGAATTACTATAAATAAATGTGTCGAAAATTCCAAGACGTAAAAGCCCTACAATCTAAAGGAACGGGAGGGGGGGGAGGGGCAAGAGATGGGGTAGTATACAATAATCATACCTAGAGTATGTGTGCTTTTGGGAGATCTAGTAGGAGTGCAAATTGGCCTTGGGTCAGAGGGGGAATGGTATAAAGTAGAGTGTGTTTGTTGGAAAAAGGAAGCATTTAAAGTTATCAAAGGTTGGAGAGTGACGGATGTGCTGTGGAAGGGCATTCCAGAGGAGGGGTGAAGCACGAGTGAAATCTTGTATACGTGAATGCGAAGAGGTAATTCTAGAGGAGGACAAAAGTAGGACATGTGCAGATGTGAGATTGCGGTTGGGTTGGTATCTGGAAACTAGTGAGGAGATGTACAGGGGAGAGAGATTATGGGGAGCTTTGTAAAAAAAAAAACATAGGGTACATAACAAACAAACATTTAGCATAGAGTTTTTCATCAGCTCTGAATGATTTGCATCTCAGGCCGTACCCGCTCCCTCTACAACGATTATATCCCTGAAGCATTACAAACTTTTATGCTACTGCAGCCAATCGAGACAATTTTCGTACATCAAAAACCACTGTCGGTCAAGCCAGCAGAGGCGGAGTCCGAAAGTGATAAAAAACAACATTCGTTTTCTGTATTTCGAATATTTTCCAGAAATTCATAAAGCATTATGGCTATTGACAGGAACAGTGTTACATTTTCAGAGATGCTGGTTTCACAGTGAGAATCACATTTTCAAGCTTGCCAAAAGTGATGTAAAAACAGTTACAATTTTCACTCGATGAGATCATATATGCTAAGCTCATTAATATTCATTCTTCCCCTCATTTATTAACACTCGGCATGATAAAAATGCCAAAAAATGATGACATGATTTAGGCTATTTTTGTTTATTAATAAAAAAAAATTAAATAGCACATTGACACAAATGTCTGGATGCTAGTATTTAGGTGAAGGACTTGGTTCTAGTCCCCTAAAGGCTCGTACACACAGAATGTAGAAATCATTAGACACTAACAATAAGTAACTCGTCTTTTGTGCACTGGAAGAGGTTGGTGCAGCAAACCGGAGTGCTCTAAACCCATACAAAGTCCACCATATAGTTAAATATGTAGAAAAAAGCGGCTGCTCCAGTAAGAACGCCAATTTATTAAACACCACTTAAAAGAACAGCAATGGTTCAAATGGCAAAGCAGCAAGGAGAGAGGGTGTAAGCATGCCGGAGGTCCACAGCTGTTTTGCATTCTCTTAAATGGAGTGCTTCATCAGGTGCTGCTCATGACGTAAATCATAATGTCAATGCGCAGGGCGCTCTCGTTCGTGGGCATGCAATCAAGGACTGGTGCGCCGCTGGGTCAGCACCTGAGCATGAGCCGACCAGGAAGAACGGGGCTCTCAGTGCGAGCGCAATGGGCATGACTGCAAGGCCGCCTTCAGGTGCGGGGCCTGGGGTGATCGCCCCACTTGCCCCTCCCTAAGGCCGCCTCTGCATTGCGGCCTAATGATAAGAAAAGTTGTGCGTTACTTTGCTTAGGGCCTTTTTCCGCTGAATGGATGCTGACTTCCCTGTCTGGTTGATCGTTCCGCCATGGCCGGAATGATAGAAATCGTTATACATAATTTCCATTGGCACTGTGCAATTTGATGCTTCCCAAAAAACAAACATTGTCCCTGCTGCATTTTTTTCACCGATTACATTTGGGTTAAGTCAATGAGAGCACACACACAATAAAAATTGTATGCCATACAAGGTGCAATGCAAGTTTCTTGAGATGTCTCTGTCTATTGGTTTATTTATGTACTAGTTACTAGAACAAATGGACAAAAATCCAAACGCACCATCGCACAATAAAGCAATGCGTGAAAATGGAATGAAAAAGAAACACGAGTTATGATTTGTAAAAACTTACAATCACATCGCAGTGAAAATAGGTCCTTACATCCAGTGCCACCGCTCCCTCCAGCTGCCAGGGGGCACTGATGAGTAGAAAACAGGCAGCAGCTCTATTTATTTCAACAGAGAGACAATTTTTATTTATTTTTTGTACTTCAAAGTGCATCTAACAGCCAGGCTTGGGGGACTGAGGACCACAGCAGGTGACAGAAGAACTCAAGATTGTTCCAATCACTTTGACAGCAGTGCCTGCAGGTTAACATGAGGTGACAGCAGATATCAGGGACAGGAGGGAGGATTAGGGAGATGGGGAGGGGGAAATGGGACATTTTGGATAACTGTAACATCTGAATATTGATATACTATAATGTATATTTTTTTCTGTTTCTTTAATAATAAACATGGTTAGTGGCATTATTTTTTTTTTTTCAACATTGCAGATTTAGTGCGTTTTATTTTCACTGGTGCAAAAAAAGCAGGGAATCTGAAAAGCTTTTAAAAAAGAGAAAAATAAAAATAATACTAGTACACAACACACAAACTTATTTATTTATATGTATTTTATTTAGTTTTTTTACTGTAAAATTATATAGTTCAATTCACTCTTCTACTCTTCAGAAATTAATCCTACTAATATAATAAATGGGAAAGTTCGGATGTTTGGATGTTTGGATGTTTGTAACTCGATCACGCAAAAATGGCTGAACGGATTTGAATGAAATTTGGCACATACATAGTACATTACCTGGAATACAGTATAGGATACTTTGTATCCCCATAACCAAAAAGGGGGCGGAGACAAATACAAATTTCACTGGGAAATGTAAACTGCAGCCATTCTTACACTGTTAATGGTAGGGTTCTCAAACTTTGCACAGTTGGTCACTGGGTGGCTGGGATTAATATTCAGAAAGGTGGGTGGAGTCTATAAAAGCCAATCAAAATTAACCTATTGATTTTTAAGGGAAATATTTCAATGCTGCCATTCTTGCACTGTTAATGGCAGAAGCCTCAAACCTGGTACAGTTGGTCATTGGGTGACTGGGGTTCAAATTCAGAAAAGGGGTAGAGCCACAAACAGCCAATCAGATTTGTTTCATTTCAATGAAAATTATTGATGACAAAGACTGCAAAGTTTACAAACTTGGTCATTAAGTAATTGTGTGTTAGGGTTAAAAAAAAGGGCTGCAGCGAACACCAGCCAAATACGTAACCAGGCAATGCTGGGTCATCAGTGGGAGGAGACAAATACAAATTTCACTGGGAAAATTAAACTGCAGCCATTCTTACACTGTTAATGGTAGGGTTCTCAAGTATTGCACAGTTGGTCACTGGGTGACTGGGATTAATATTCAGAAAAGTGGAAGGAACCTACAAAAGCCAATCAAAATTACAACTATTGATTTTTAAGAGGAATATTTAATTGCTGCCATTCTTGCACTGTTAATGGCACAAGCCTCAGATCTGGTACAGTTGGTCATTGGTTGACTGGGGTTCAAGTTCAGAAAAGGGGGTGGAACCACAAACAGCCAATCAGATTTGTTTCATTTCAATGCAAATTATTCATGCCAAAGACCACAAATCTCACAAAGTTGGTCATTGAGTAGTTGTGTGTTAGGGTTAGAAAAAGTGGCCACAGCCAACACCAGCCAAATACATACCCAGGCAACACCAGGACATCAGTGGGCAGAGAAAAATCAATGGTAGAGTTCTCAATCTTTGCATAATTGGTCATTGGGTGACTGGGATTAATATTCAGAAAAGTGGGTTGAGCCTACAAATCTGATCAAAATTCACCTATTTATTTTCAAGAGGAAATATGTAATTGCTGCCATTCTTGCACTGTTGATGGCACAAGCCTCAAACCTGGTACAGTTGTCCTTTTGGTGATTGGGGTTCAAATTCAGAAAAGGAGGTGGAGCCACAGCCAATTAAATTTATTTCAGTTTAATGCAAATCATTGATGCCAAAAACAGCAAAGCTCACAAACTAGGTCATTGAGTAATTGAGCGATTGTGTGTTAGGATTAGAAAAAGTGGGCAGCGCCAACACTAGCCAAATACATGCCCAGGCAACGCCGGGCGACCAGCTAGTAACATATTTCTTAATAACAGACATATATATATATATATATATATATATATATATATATATAAAAATATATATATATATATATATATATATATATATATATATATATATATATATATATATATATATATATATTCACTAGTTGCCCGGGTATGTATTTGGCTAGTGTTGGCTCTGCCCACTTTTCCTAACCCTAACACACAATTACTTAATGATCAAGTATGTGAGCTTTGCGGTCTTTGGCATCAATAATGTGCAATGAAATAAAATGAATCTGATTGGATGTGGCCCCACCCCTTTTCTGAATTTGAACGCCAATGGCCAACTGTACCAGGTACAGGTGATTAACAGTGCAAGAATGGCAGCAATTAAATAATCCCCTTAAAAATCAATAGGTGGATTTTGATTGGCTTTTATAGGCTCCACCCACTTTTCTGAATATTAATCCCAGTCACCCAGTGACCAACTGTGCAAAGTTTGAGGACCCTACCATTAACAGTGTAAGAATGGCTGCAGTTTACATTTGTGCAATGAAATTTGTATTTTTCTCCATCCACTTATTTCCTAACATTGTTCAGGTATGTATTTGGCTGGTGTTGGCTCCGCCTACTATTTCTAACCCTAACACACAATTACTGAATAACCAAGTTTGTGAGCTTTGCGGTCTTTGGCATCAATAATTTGCATTGAGATTAAACAAATCTGATTGGCTGTTTGTGGCTCGACCCCTTTGTCTGCATTTGAACCCCAGTCACCCAATGACCAACTATACCAGGTTTAAGGCTTGTGACATTAACAGTGCAAGAATGGTAGCAATTACATACTCCCCTTGAAAATCAATAGGTGAATTTTGATTGGCTTTTGTAGGCTCCACCCACTTCTCTGAATATTAATCCCAGTCACCCAGTGACCAATTGTGCAAAGTTTGAGAACCCTACCATTAAAAGTGTAAGATTCGCTGCAGTTTACATTTTCTCAGTGAAATTTGCATTTGTCTCCGCCTACTGATGATCCGGCATTGCCCGATTATGTATTTTGCAGGTGCTGGCTGCGCCCACTTTTCCTAACCCTAACACACAATTAATCAATTACTCAATGACCAAGTTTGTGAGCTTTGCGGTCTTTGGCATCAATAACCTGCATTATACAGCTATACCTGTCCTTCAAACCTGGTGGAACAGACCCTACCCCAAAAATAAACTCTTGCTTAGCTGAGCTTCAGGCATGGATGAATGATAACTGGTTGAAACTGAATGCTGACAAAACTGAGGTCCTGTTTGTCCAAAGCCAGTGCTCGCCATCAAAACAGCTCTATCCTAAAGCAACACCAATCAGGATTGGGAATTCAGACATAAACAGCTCCAACCTTGTGCGCAGCCTTGGCGTACTAATCGATGGGGAATTGAGTTTCAGAAACCAAATTTCATCTGTAGTTAAATCTTCCTTCTTTCATCTGAAGAACATTGCAAAGATTAAACATCTGATTCCCCCAGAGGATCTTCAAACCCTAGTCCACGCCTTCATCACATCACGGCTGGACTACTGCAATGCCCTTTATGCTGGCCTCCCCAAAAAAGACTTGCGTCGCCTGCAATTAGTGCAGAATGCTGCTGCCAGATTGCTAACAAACCAGCCTCGCCACTGTCACATTACACCGATCCTTCGCTCACTGCACTGGCTACCAGTACAATGGAGAATACTCTTCAAGATTGGACTGCTGACATTCAAATCCCTGCACAATCTGGGCCCTGGATACATGAAGGACTTGCTGAAGCTGCACCACACCTCTCACAACCTCAGATCAGCAAGTTCTATAAACTTGGTCACTCCCAGAGTGCACCTCAAAAAATCTGGAGACAGAGCCTTCTGTCATGCTGCCCCTACTCTTTGGAACTCCCTACCACACCCAGTAAAGACAGCACCATCCCTGGAGCTATTCAAATCCAGACTGAAAAGCCACCTGTTTAGCCTGGCATTTCCAGATTTATAAAATTCTTCCCCTGTACCACGATGGTCGGAGCCATGCTTATGCGCTTTGAGTCCCACGGGAGAAAAGCGCTTTACAAATGTTATTTGTTGTTGTTGTTGTTGTTAAAATGAAACAAATCATATTGGCTGTTTGTGGCTCCACCCCCTTTTATAAATTTAAACCCCAGTCACCCAATGATCAACTGTACCAGGTTTGAGGTTTGTGCCATTAACAGTGCAAGAATGGCAGCAATGAAATATTCCCCTGAAAAATCAATAGGTAATTTTTGATTGCCTTTTGTAGGCTCCACCCACTTTTCTGAATATTAACCCCAGTCACCCAGTAACCAACTGTGCAAAGTTTGAGAACCCTGCCATTAACAGTGTAAGAATGGCTGCTGTTTACATTTTCCCAGTAAAATTTGTATTTGTCTCCGCCCACTTATGACCCGGCGTTGCCCGCTTATGTACTTGGCTGGCGTTGGCTGTGCCCACTTTTCTAACCCTCACACACAATGAATCAATTACTCAATTACCAAGTTTATGAGCTTTGCAGTGTTTGGCATCAATAATTTGCATTGGAATGAAACAAATCTAATTGACTGTTTGTGGCTCCACCCCCTTTCTGAAATTGAACCCTAGTCACCCAATTATCAACTGTACCAGGTTTGAGGCTTGTGCCATTAACAGTGCAAGAATGGCAGCAATGTAAATATTCCCCTTGAAAATCAATAGGTTAATTTTGATTGGCTTTTATAGACTCCACCCACTTTTCTAAATATTAATCCCAGTCACCCAGTAACCAACTGTGCAGAGTTTGAGAACCCTACCATTAACAGTGTAAGAATGGCTGCTGTTTACATTTTCCCAGTGAAATTTGTATTTGTCTCCGCCCACTTATGACCCCGTGTTGCCCTTTTATGTATTTGGCTGGTGTTGGCTGTGCCTACTTTTCTAACCCTAACACACAATTAATCAATTACCAAGTTTGTGATCTTTGCGGTGTTTGGCATCAACAATGTGCATTGAAATGAAACAAATTTAATTGGCTGTTTGTGGCTCCTCCCCCTTTCTGAAATTGAACCCCAGTCACCCAATGATCAACTGTACCGGGTTTGAGGCTTGTGCCATTAACAGTGCAAGAATGGCAGCAATGTAAATATTCCCATTGAAGATCAATAGGTTAATTTTGATTGGCTTTTATAGACTCCACCCACCTTTCTGAATATTAATCCCAGTCACCCAGCGACCAACTGTGCAAAGTTTGAGAGCCCTGCCATTAACAGTGTAAGAATGGCTGCAGTTTACATTTTCCAGTGAAATTCGTATTTGTCTCTGCCCCCTTTTTGGTTATGGGGATAAAAAGCATCCTATACTTTATTCCAGGTAATGTACTATGTGTGTGCCAAATTTCATTCAAATCCGTTCAGCCGTTTTTGCGTGATCGAGTAACAAACATCCAAACATCCAAACATTTAAACATCCAAACTTTCCCATTTATTATATTAGTAGGATTGCATCATTCTCTAATATTTCTAGTTTACAAACTACACTGTATTCTAAACTATAAAACAGCAAAACCTTAAAAAAACAAGAAACAGTGGGAGGCCCAGTGCACATCAAAAACCTCTATCAGATCTGCAAAACGCTAGAGGTTTTTGAAGCAGATTTCAGAGCGATTCTAGGCATGATTAGAGAGGTTTTCTACACATGCCTAGCGTTTTTTGGAGCGTTTTTGTGTAGCAGATTTCATATATTGTTACAGTAAAGCTGTTACTGAACAGATACTGTAACAAAAACGCCTGAAAAACCGCTCTGATCTAGCGTTTTTCAGACTTGTTTTCCACTTTCCTATACTTTAACATTGAGGCAGAAACGCCTCAGAAATCTAAAAAATGCTGCAGCCCCCGAGTTTGCGTTTGTGGAAAAATACGAGCTGCTCTGGTGTGCACCAGCCCATTGAAATACATTAGCCAAGCGCTTTTCTATTCCCAAGCGTTTTAAAAAAAACGCTCCAGAACCGCTCTGGTGTGTACCAGCCCAGAGCCAGGTTGAGATATGTGCTTCAAAAAACAGCACTGTAGTCGATCCAAGTTGGGTCGGAGAGTTCAGAGAAGCTCTTTTTTGCATAGATAACAACTGAAGTTTCTTATCTCTTCCTGTCCTGGAAACAATATGAGACTCATATCTGTACTACTAATGCTCTATTTCGTAGCTGTGCTACACATACAAATCATTATATGTTAAGTTTATTTTCACTTCAGATTCCCTTTAAAAAAAATCATGCATATCTATTTTTTCTTTTTAAATCATATAACAGGAACATTTGTCACCATTATTGTTTGCTGTTCATCCACAAAAGGCAAGGACAGGCGGAAGCACTTCTTTGAAACGAGGCGGCAGTTTGTGTACCGAGACAGAAGGGTAAAGAGATGTCCTTATGGACATTTATACAAGAGAGAATTGTCTCTCTGTTTCTCTTGCTGAAGTGCTGCTGAATATTTTTTTTCTTTTTCTTTTTTTATCAGAAAAGGCACACTATGAGCCGAAGGCTATGAAATGCTCTGCCGATGTATATGTAGCCAGCAGTGATGCTCAAATACCCCTTTTTAAAATTCGAGTTTGGTCGAATTCGAATAGTAAATTATTCGAGGTCAGTCGAATATTCGAGTCGAATAATTTTTACTATTCGATTCGACCTCGGACTTCGAGCTCACTATTCGAGTCGGTATTCGAGCTAACTATTCGAGCTGACTATTCGAATTGGCCTTAAATAGCTTCCAACACTTGTTTTGAGGGTGAATGATGCAAGAAACCTCTTTTTTTCCAAGTAACAACAGCAAGTGATTATGTGGGGATGTTCCTTTAAAAAAAAATGTGGAAAGAGAAGTTGTGTCCTTAATTTTGTTCAGTAGTGTTACTGTATATACTTGTTCTTCTTCTTCTTTATCTTTCTTCTTCTTCTTCTCGATCTTCTTCTTCTATATCTTCTTCTTCTTCTTCTTCTATATCTTCTTCTTCTTCTTCTTCTTCTTCTTCTTCTTCTTCTTCTTCTTCTTCTTCTTCTTCTTCTTCTTCTTCTTCTTCTTCTTCTTCTTCTTCTTCTTCTTCTTCTTCTTCTTCTTCTTCTTCTTCTTCTTCTTCTTCTTCTTCTTCTTCTTCATCTTCTTCTTCTTCTTCTTCTTCTTCTTCATCTTCTTCATCTTCTTCATCATCTTCTTCTTCTTCTTCTTCATCTTCTTCTTCATCTTCTTCTTCTTCATCTTCTTCATCTTCTTCTTCTTTTTCATCTTCTTCTTCATCATCTTCTTCTTCATCTTCTTCTTCTTCTTCATCTTCATCTTCTCCTTCCTTTTCAATATCGTCTTCTTCTTCTTCACGTATTTCTCTTTTCAATTTTTTTTTTAAAGAAATGCAGCTATTTTTGAGCGTAACAAATAGCTGGTGGGCGCATGCATGTTGGAAGCGCCATTGTATGTGCTCCCTGGCAGTGGAAACACAAAGACAGCAGGAGGTAAATTCAGCAGCAGGAGGAGGAGGATGAGTGTGTGGCAGCAGGCAGTCAATGAGGCAGGCAGCTCGCCGTGACATAATAGCCCTGGTACCTAGCGGTGATACCAGGGCTGTAAATAAACACAACAGGAGGTCCCAGACAGCGGTCGTGCAGCCCACATTGTGTCCAATACACAACTGGGACAACACAGTTTTCAACCCGGGCACCTCAGAAAAATTAAACCTTTTTTTTTTTTTTAATGGTTTGTTTGGTTTTGGTTTTGCAACCAATATAGCTATTGTTTGACGTAATAGCTGGTGGCAGAGTGGCAGCAGAAGGTAATTCTGTGTACCCTGGCAGTGGGAAACACAGACAGACAGCAGCAGCAGGAGGAGGAATGGAGGAGTAGGCGAGCAGCTATTGTTTGACGTAATAGCTGGTGGCAGAGTGGCAGCAGAAGGTAAATCATCTGTGTACCCTGGCAGTGGGAAACACAGACAGACAGCAGCAGCAGGAGGAGGAATGGAGGAGTAGGCGAGCAGCTATTGTTTGACGTAATAGCTGGTGGCAGAGTGGCAGCAGAAGGTAAATCATCTGTGTACCCTGGCAGTGGGAAACACAGACAGACAGCAGCAGCAGCAGGAGGAGGTATGGAGGAGCAGTGTGAGTGTGGCAGCAGGTAGGCAGCGTGACATAATAGCCCTGGTACCTAGCGGTGATACCAGGGCTGTAAATAAACACAACAGGAGGTCCCAGACAGCGGTCGTGCAGCCCACATTGTGTCCAATACACAACTGGGACAACACAGTTTTCAACCCGGGCACCTCAGAAAAATTAAACCTTTTTTTTTTTTTTATGGTTTTTTGGTTTTTGGTTTTGCAACCAATATAGCTATTGTTTGACGTAATAGCTGGTGGCAGAGTGGCAGCAGAAGGTAATTCTGTGTACCCTGGCAGTGGGAAACACAGACAGACAGCAGCAGCAGGAGGAGGAATGGAGGAGTAGGCGAGCAGCTATTGTTTGACGTAATAGCTGGTGGCAGAGTGGCAGCAGAAGGTAAATCATCTGTGTACCCTGGCAGTGGGAAACACAGACAGACAGCAGCAGCAGCAGGAGGAGGTATGGAGGAGCAGTGTGAGTGTGGCAGCAGGTAGGCAGCGTGACATAATAGCCCTGGTACCTAGCGGTGATACCAGGGCTGTAAATAAACACAACAGGAGGTCCCAGACAGCGGTCGTGCAGCCCACATTGTGTCCAATACACAACTGGGACAACACAGTTTTCAACCCGGGCACCTCAGAAAAATTAAACCTTTTTTTTTTTTTTATGGTTTTTTGGTTTTTGGTTTTGCAACCAATATAGCTATTGTTTGACGTAATAGCTGGTGGCAGAGTGGCAGCAGAAGGTAATTCTGTGTACCCTGGCAGTGGGAAACACAGACAGACAGCAGCAGCAGGAGGAGGAATGGAGGAGTAGGCGAGCAGCTATTGTTTGACGTAATAGCTGGTGGCAGAGTGGCAGCAGAAGGTAAATCATCTGTGTACCCTGGCAGTGGGAAACACAGACAGACAGCAGCAGCAGCAGCAGGAGGAGGTATGGAGGAGCAGTGTGAGTGTGGCAGCAGGTAGGCAGCGTGACATAATAGCCCTGGTACCTAGCGGTGATACCAGGGCTGTAAATAAACACAACAGGAGGTCCCAGACAGCGGTCGTGCAGCCCACATTGTGTCCAATACACAACTGGGACAACACAGTTTTCAACCCGGGCACCTCAGAAAAATTAAACCTTTTTTTTTTTTTATGGTTTTTTGGTTTTTGGTTTTGCAACCAATATAGCTATTGTTTGACGTAATAGCTGGTGGCAGAGTGGCAGCAGAAGAAGGTAATTCTGTGTACCCTGGCAGTGGGAAACACAGACAGACAGCAGCAGCAGGAGGAGGAATGGAGGAGTAGGCGAGCAGCTATTGTTTGACGTAATAGCTGGTGGCAGAGTGGCAGCAGAAGGTAAATCATCTGTGTACCCTGGCAGTGGGAAACACAGACAGACAGCAGCAGCAGCAGCAGGAGGAGGTATGGAGGAGCAGTGTGAGTGTGGCAGCAGGTAGGCAGCGTGACATAATAGCCCTGGTACCTAGCGGTGATACCAGGGCTGTAAATAAACACAACAGGAGGTCCCAGACAGCGGTCGTGCAGCCCACATTGTGTCCAATACACAACTGGGACAACACAGTTTTCAACCCGGGCACCTCAGAAAAATTAAACCTTTTTTTTTTTTTATGGTTTTTTGGTTTTTGGTTTTGCAACCAATATAGCTATTGTTTGACGTAATAGCTGGTGGCAGAGTGGCAGCAGAAGAAGGTAATTCTGTGTACCCTGGCAGTGGGAAACACAGACAGACAGCAGAAGGGCAGTACACAGCAGCCCACTGTAGGTGTAAAATGTGTGGCTGCAGGCGACGTAATAGTCAAAGTGAACCAGGCTGGCTTAGTGAGCAGGAGCCAGGAGGTGGTAAAGGGTGGTAAGGCACATTAACGATGGTTCCGGCAGCCAGTTCATGTCCCCCTCTCGCCGACAACAGGGGCCAGGAACTCGCCTTCCACCCACGCCTGGTTCATCTTGAGAAACGTCAGTCTGTCCACAGACTTGTGAGACAGACGTGAGCGTTTCTCGGTGACCACGCCACCAGCTGCACTGAAGCAGCGCTCGGACAGCACGCTGGAAGGGGGGCAGGACAGCACTTCCAGGGCGTACTGCGCAAGCTCGCTCCAGATCTCCATGCGCTTGACCCAATACTCCATGGGATCAACAGGGGCATCGCTGTCAAGCCCGCTGTAGGACCCCATGTAGTCAGCCACCATGCGGGTCAGGCGCTGGCTGTGACCGGAGGAGGATGCTGCTGCATGCATCTCCTCTCTAGTCACTGCTGCCGGAGCCTCTACAGTCCTGTAGAGCTCGTGGCTGAGAGACAGCAGGTCTGTGGGGCGCTTGCTGCTGCTGGATGCAGGCACCTGCTGCTGCCTCTGTGCTGGCTGCTGGACAGTGGGGGTGGAAGGCTGGGGGAAGGCTTCCTCCAAGCGCTCAACAAGGGCCTGCTGCAAGCTCCTTATTTGTTGCGCTGGGTCTCCTCCTGCAGGCGGCAGGAACTGGCTCAACTTCCCCTTGAGGCGTGGGTCCAACATCATGCTGATCCAGATGTCCTCCCTCTGCTTCATCTGGATCACCCTGGGGTCCCTGCGCAGGCACGTCAGCATGTGCGCTGCCATTGGGAAGAGGCGGGCCACGTCTGCTGGCACATCGACGTCAGTGCTGTCCTCATCCTCCTCCTCTGCCGCCTCATCCTCTCTCCACCCCCGCACCAACTCAGCTGCGCTGTGCTGATCCCCCTCATCAGCAGCCAGGTCAGGGACCTCCACCAAGTCCTCCTCCTCCTCCCCCTCAGAGGTGGACTGCGCAGCTGGTTGCCGCTCCTGCTGGTCCAAGGCTGCCGCTCCCTGTTCCAGCAAAGCATCGAGGGCCCTGTTCAGCAGAGAAACCAGGGGCACCCACTCGCAGACCATAGCATGGTCCCTGCTCACCATGTTTGTGGCCTGCAGGAAGGGAGCCAGCACTAAGCACACCTGCTGCATGTGCCTCCAGTCATCATCGGGGACGATGGACGGGATGTTGCTGGTCTTGTCCCTTCTCTGAGCTGCGGAAACAGTGGCCAGGGCAAGGTACTGTTTGACAGCGCGCCTCTGTTCAACCAGACGCTCCAACATCGCCAGGGTGGAGTTCCAGCGAGTCGGAACGTCAAGGATCAGCCGATGGCGTGGCAGATCCAGCTCCTTTTGCACGTCTTCCAGGCTCGCACAGGCTGCAGCCGAGCGCCGGAAGTGACGCACAACATTCCTTGCCGTTTCCAGCAGTTCGCCCATCCCCTGGTAGGTGCGCAGGAACTTCTGCACCACCAGGTTCAGCACGTGGGCAAGACAGGGGATGTGGGTCAGGTTTCCCCTGTCTATTGCGGCAACCAGATTGGCCCCATTGTCGGCCACCACCTCTCCGACTCTGAGGCCTCTGGGGGTCAGCCAAATCCTCTCCTGCTCCTGGAGTTTGGCCAACACATGGGTTGCCGTCAGCTTGGTCTTCCCAAGGCTGACCAAGTGCAGCAGCGCTTGGCAGTGGCGGGCCTTCACGCTGCTGCTGAGGCGGGGGGTTTGGCCAGGTGTGCCGGAGGATGGCAGAGGATCGGAGGAACCTGCTGCAGTTCCCCTGAGCCTGCGGGGTGGCACCACCCACTGTGTTGCTGCTGCTGCTGTGCCCGCTGCTGCTCTCCCATCCTCACCCCCTTCCACCAAGCTGACCCAGTGGACAGTGAAGGACAGGTAGCGGCCTGTCCCGAAGCGGCTGCTCCAGGAGTCCATGGTGACGTGGACCCTTTCACCAACCGCGTGCTCCAGCCCTCGCTCCACATTGGCCATCACAAAGCGGTGCAGTGCAGGAATGGCCTTGCGGGCAAAGAAGTGTCTGCTGGGGAGCTGCCAGTCTGGGGCTGCGCAAGCAAGCAGCGCACGAATGTCGCTCCCCTCCTGCACGAGCGTGTACGGCAGGAGTTGGGAGCACATGGCCCGTGCCAGCAAGCCGTTCAGCTGCCGCACGCGACGGCTGCTGGGAGGCAGAGCCCTAACCACCCCCTGGAAGGACTCGCTCAAAAGGCTCTGGCGTGGCCTTTTGCTGACACGGGAATCAGCAGACACAGCAGAGGAGGCCACTGAGGACTGGCTGCCAGAACAGGCCTCAGTGTCGGCGGCAGGAGTTGCAGAGGGGGGAGGAGCAGTGCGTTTCCGCACTCCTGCTGGTGCTGCTGGAGGAGCAGGAGGGCGGGTGGCTGCTGTTGCTGCTGCTGCTGCTGAAGGCTGTGCAGTGATGGGTGTGGTGCCACTGCCAGCAGCAGATGCCTTCAGCCTCTGGAACTCCTCATGCTGGTGGAAATGTTTAGCCGCAAGGTGGTTGATGAGCGAGCTGGTGCGGAACTTTAAGGGGTCTGCACCTCTGCTCAACTTCCGCTGACAGTGGTTGCAAGTGGCGTACTTGCTGTACACAGTGGGCATGGTGAAAAACCGCCAGATTGGTGACAGAAACTTCCCCCTACGGCATGGAAGCGCTGCTGCCTGTCTCCCTGTGGTGGTTGGGGGGGGGGCTTGGGTGCGGCTGGGGGTGGTACTGGCTGCTGCTGCTGCTGCTGCTGAGCCTGAGACACCAGCAGGCTGTGGGACGCTGCCAATGCTTGCAATGATGCGCCTCCTTGCAAGGCCCACAAGCGCATCCTCCTCCTCCTCCTCAGAGCTGCTGAGGACGACATCCCCTGGAGGTGGTGGCACCCAGTCTCTGTCTGTCACCGGGTCATCATCATCCTCCCCCTCCTGAAACATGTCCTGCTGGGATGAGGAACCCCCAAACTCCTCTCCTGATGCATGGATGGGCTGCTTGACTGTCGCCACAGTCTTGCTGTCCAATCCCTCATCCCCCAAAGTGCCCATCAGCATCTCCTCCTCAAGATCGCCAACAACAGCAGACAATTTACTCATGATGCCTGGGGTCAAAAGACTGCTGAATGACAGGTCGGCGAGTGACGGTGAACTGGCCTCCTCCCCAGACCCTGCTGGGCGGCTGCTGCGAACAGGGGTGGTGGTGGTGGTGAGGGTGGAGGCCTCGGATGCAGAGCTGATGGCGGGCTGCTCATCCTCCGTCATGAGTTGCACCACAGTGTCTGCATCCTTTTCCTCAATGGGACGTTTCCGACCCGGCTGGAGGAAAATGGGAGCAGGTGCTACACGCTGCTGCTGCTGTGTCTCTGCAGCGTGAGTTGCAGATGCTCCTGCTGGGCGGCGCCCAAGGCGTCCACGGCCAGTGGCTATGGGAGGAATGTTAGCCACTGACGCTGCTGCTGCTGCTGCGGAACTGTGCATGGTGGCGCGCCCGCGGCCGCGGCTTGCCACAATGCTGCTCCCTCTCCTCCTGATTCCCTTGCTGCCCTTCCCCTCGCCCAAACCGCGCTGGCTGCCACTTCCAGACATCTTAAATGTTTTGGGCGTATAGACAAAAGTTTTGTAAAAGGGCGGGTGAAAAGTGGGGTACTTTAATGGAGTGGGTTGGTTGGTGAGGTGACTGAGTGAGTGTCCCCTAGTACAGTAAGTAAGTAGTAACAGTCAGGAAGTACAACTAGCAGTTACAATAATCAGTAGTAATCACAAGTAAATTTAGTGTGTGTACACTCAGACAGTGAGTGACCGCACGCAGGAGCTAGTAGCCTATGAACACAGTGACTGAGTGTCCTAGACTCCTAGTACAGTAAGAGTAAGTAGTAACAGTAAGTACAACTAACTAATTACGATAATCAATCAGCGATCAGAAGGAAATGGAGTGTGGGTGTGTGTACACTCAGACAGTGAGTGCACGCACGCAGGAGCTAGTAGCCTATGAACACAGTGACTGAGTGTCCTAGACTCCTAGTACAGTAAGAGTAAGTAGTAACAGTAAGTACAACTAACTAATTACGATAATCAATCAGCGATCAGAAGGAAATGGAGTGTGGGTGTGTGTACACTCAGACAGTGAGTGCACGCACGCAGGAGCTAGTAGCCTATGAACACAGTGACTGAGTGTCCTAGACTCCTAGTACAGTAAGAGTAAGTAGTAACAGTAAGTACAACTAACTAATTACGATAATCAATCAGCGATCAGAAGGAAATGGAGTGTGGGTGTGTGTACACTCAGACAGTGAGTGCACGCACGCAGGAGCTAGTAGCCTATGAACACAGTGACTGAGTGTCCTAGACTCCTAGTACAGTAAGAGTAAGTAGTAACAGTAAGTAGAACTAACTAATTACAATAATCAATCAGCGATCAGAAGGAAATGGAGTGTGGGTGTGTGTACACTCAGACAGTGAGTGCACGCACGCAGGAGCTAGTAGCCTATGAACACAGTGACTGAGTGTCCTAGACTCCTAGTACAGTAAGAGTAAGTAGTAACAGTAAGTAGAACTAACTAATTACAATAATCAATCAGCGATCAGAAGGAAATAGAGTGTGGGTGGTGTGTGTACACTCAGACAGTGAGTGCACGCACGCAGGAGCTAGTAGCCTATGAACACAGTGACTGAGTGTCCTAGACTCCTAGTACAGTAAGAGTAAGTAGTAACAGTAAGTAGAACTAACTAATTACAATAATCAATCAGCGATCAGAAGGAAATAGAGTGTGGGTGGTGTGTGTACACTCAGACAGTGAGTGACCGCACGCAGGAGCTAGTAGCCTATGGACAGTGACTGAGTGTCCTAGACTCCTAGTACAGTAAGAGTAAGTAGTAACAGTAAGTACAACTAACTAATTACGATAATCATTCAGCGATCAGAATGAAATGGAGTGTGGGTGTGTGTACACTCAGACAGTGAGTGCACGCACGCAGGAGCTAGTAGCCTATGGACAGTGACTGAGTGTCCTAGACTCCTAGTACAGTAAGAGTAAGTAGTAACAGTAAGTAGAACTAACTAATTACAATAATCAATCAGCGATCAGAAGGAAATAGAGTGTGGGTGGTGTGTGTACACTCAGACAGTGAGTGACCGCACGCAGGAGCTAGTAGCCTATGGACAGTGACTGAGTGTCCTAGACTCCTAGTACAGTAAGAGTAAGTAGTAACAGTAAGTACAACTAACTAATTACGATAATCATTCAGCGATCAGAAGGAAATGGAGTGTGGGTGTGTGTACACTCAGACAGTGAGTGCACGCACGCAGGAGCTAGTAGCCTATGGACAGTGACTGAGTGTCCTAGACTCCTAGTACAGTAAGAGTAAGTAGTAACAGTAAGTAAAACTAACTAATTACGATAATCAATCAGCGATCAGAAGGAAATAGAGTGTGTGTTGTGTGTGTACACTCAGACAGTGAGTGCAGTGCGCACACGCAGGAGCTAGTAGCCTATATGAACAGTGACAGTGAGTGTCCCTACGGGTACAGTAAGAGTAAGTAGTAAGTAAGTACAACTAACTAACAATAATCTATCAGTAATCAGAAGGAAATAGAGTGTGTGTACACACAGACAGTGAGTGAGTGCACACACGCAGGAGCTAGCTAGTAGCCTATAAACAGTGACAGTCAGTGAGTGTCCTACTCCTAGTACAGTATAACTACAATACTATTAGTAAAGGACAGCAGAAATACTGGTATAGATGAGAGAAATAAACAGAGGACAGCTGCCCACAGAGGCAAGGCCCCCCTGAGGCCTAAACCTGTAAGCTTGCAGCAGCTGCCTGGCTGTCTCTAATGTAACACACAAGCTACTAACTAAAATACAATGTCTATCTAACTAACAACAATATAGGTGTGTATGGCAGGTGTAGGTGAGCAAAAACGCTAGGTAAATGACCACAATAGAGCACTTGCTAAGCCAAAGCACAAAGGAGCAACTCTCTCTCTGTACAAGTCTCAGGCAAGCATGGAGAAACGGAACATGGCGGCCGCTATTTATAGGGTAGGGGCTGGCCAGGGTCCCCCTCTGTGATTGGCTGCCGTCAGAGGGCCTGGAAGCCCTCTGATTGGCTCTAAGGACATCAATCTGGGCTATGACGCTATTCGAGCTCGGTACCGAGCTCGAATAGCGCCGTTTGCTCGAATAGCTCGAATAGTGAATGGGCTATTCGAGTGTACTCGGATAGCCCATTCGAATAGCTCCAGCTATTCGGAGCTCGAATACCGAGCTCGAATAGCTGAAAAAGAGCTCGAATATTCGAGCTACTCGAATATTCGAGCTCTGCTGAGCACCACTAGTAGCCAGCTAGCAAGGAAGAAATCCAAGTGCGCAGACTTCTATATGTGGCTGGGCCAAGTCTGCATTAATAACAGTCTTGTTTTATTAAATCAACCGAGATAAAAATCATACTTAAAACATACACAGCTGCACTTTATGTGTTTACTGTAACGTTATCACGGATGATTTAATAATAGAACATTATTTTTAATACACGCTTGGCACGCTGACATATAGAAACTTGTTTATTTAGCTCATACCCCCATTAGCTAGTTAGGTATATGTATATAAATACTAGCTGATGGCCTGGCTGATTGGCTGTTTGTGGCTCCACCCCCTTTTCTGAATTTGAACCCCAGTCACCCACTGACCAACTGTACCAGGTTTGAGGCTTGTGCCGTTAACAGTGCAAGAATGGCAGTAATTGAATATTCCCCTTGAACAGATGAATTTTGATTGGCTTTTGTAGGCCCCACCCACTTTTCTGAATATGAATCCTAGATTCCTAGTCACCTAGTGACCAACTGTGCAAAGTTTGTGAACCCTCCCATTAAGAGTGTAAGCACTGGAACCCACTAGAGCAATTTTGTGAGCGTTTAGGGAGTGATTCAAACTGCTAGCGATTTCCCTAAACGCTCAGCTAATGTTAATGGATGGGCCAAATTCCACTGGAGTGATTGCGATTACCAAAATCGCAAATGCAAGACATGCAGCATTTTTAGCGATTAGCGTTGGCGGTTAGCGTTAGCGAACACATCAGGGCCCTTGGGTGAGAGGGGCCCCAAGGGGCCCTCCCTCAAGCACAGTATTAGCTCTC